>NC_060121.1:944652255-944955589 GCF_021461395.2 Schistocerca americana | reverse complement strand
GAGACGACGGAAGACTGGTTTGATTACGTCTTCGACAGCACTTCTTGGCATTCCATGTCGCGTACAAACAGACATCTAAGTCTCTGTTCCTTTCTTGGATTTCACCTCAAATGTATTGGTTGTTGTTGCAATTGGCTCCTTTGAAAGCTCCTCCATCTTTGTCTTTTGCTGAAATGTGCTCACTTCTGTCCGTCTATTTTCAAAAGCATACGCATGTGGTAGCCTCTCATGTTGTCTTTTATCGTTATCAAAAACAACTGCATCAATCCTATCGCACTTGGGCTGCTGAGCTTCACGGCCTCAGTAGAAAGTGTCAATTTATTACTGACATTCACAAAGAATCCTATGCCGATTCCGTGGTACGGGATGCTATTATCCGATCAGCGCCCAACAAAGAAGTTAGGCAACGTGCCTTTCAGTTAGCAAATCCGACTCTCGATGAGGCCCTATCCATCGCACAGTCTTTTGAAATTTCTCGTGCTGCTGCAGCGCAAATAGAGGCATCGGGTGATGTCAGGGAAAAACAACCTCTGTGCGATGTTGACGCATCGTGCGGTGTGTCCCCGGCGGCCGACGTGACTGCAGTATGCTCCCACGCGCAGCCTCGGCCTAACCGTCAACAAACCTCTACGAAACTACAGCAAAACCCACGGCACCTTCCTTCGTGTCCGCAGTGTTTTACGAAACATTCACGGGAGGATTGTCCCCAACGTTGGGCTGTGTGTCACACATGACAAAAACAGGGGTCATGTGTCCTCCGTTTGCAAATCCGGCCGCATACCTGATGTTCATGAACGTGACACTGATTCTGCTTCTGTGTTGTCTGTCAATGGTACTTCTTCCCTTTCAGGGAAGTTATTCCTCACTGCCCAAATACTTGGTCGGGATGTTCGCATGCAGTTGGATACTGGTTCTGCTGCCACTCTCATCAATTCTCAGATGTATCTTCAGTTGGGTTCTCCAATCCTATCACCTGTCACTAGGCAATTACGGACGTACAATAAACAGAAGATTTCTCTCTTGGGACAATTTGATGCTGAGGTATCTCACAAATCCGTCGTTCGCTCTGTTCTCATATTTGTTGTTGACCATAGTAACGCGGAGAATCTTTTTGGTTTCAATGCCTTTCACGCTTTTGGGTTCTCCATAGATGACTCTGTCAATATCGTCTCTGATGCCATTCCTTATGCTCAATTGGATTCCTTGTCGACGACATTTTCGGCCCTTTTTTCTCCTGGGTTAGGCCGTGCAAACGATTTTGAAGCTCATATCACGCTCAAACCCACTGCTCGGGCTCGGCCCATTCCTGTGGCCCTTCGTGATCAGGTCAAACGGGAGCTGGATCGTCTCACTGCTTCCAGGGTCTTGCTTCCTGTCACTTCCAGTGAGTGGTCCTCTCCTGTCGTCGTCATTTGCTAATCCCAATGGTGATATTCGTCTCTGTGGCGATTTCAAAGCCACTGTAAATGCCCAATGCCTCATCGACACTTACCCTATGCCCCGACCTGAAGAATTGTTCACTAAACTAGCTGGAGGCCAGTATTTTTCTGAACTTGACCTGTCAGAAGCTTATCATCAACTTCCTCTCGACGCTGCTTCCCAGCAGTTCCTGGTCCTTAACACGCCTTTCAGCCTCTATCAATACCAACGACTGCCAGTCGGGGTTGCCAGCGCCCCTGCTCTCTTTCAGTGATTCTTGGAACAATTATTGCTCCCTGTCCCTGGGTGTATAAATTACATGGACGACATTGTCACTGGCTCCACCACTGAAGAACATCTTCAGAATCTCCGCACACTTTTTCATGTCTTACAGACTGCCAGTCTTAAGTGTAACCTTCAGAAATCAAAATTTTTTCAGGCATCTATCACATACTTGGGGTTTCACCTCTCGCAGGATGGTATTCGTCCACTTCAACAAACTGTCACTGTGATCGATGCCCTTCCTCACCCTATATCTGTTAAGGAACTGCAGGCCTTCTTGGGGAAAGTAGCATACTATCACAGGTTTTTACCGCCTGCTGCCTCGGTGGCTCAGCCGTTGCATCACCTGTTGCATAAAAACGCAACCTTTCACTGGTCCCCTTCATGCGATGCAACTTTCCAAAATTGAAGACTATGCTGAAACAGGCCCCGAGCCTGGCTACTTATCGACCTGGCCAACATCTTGTTCTTGCCATAGACGCCTCTCAATACAGGGTTGGTGCAGTCCTTGCGTACCGTTTTTCTGACGGTTCTGAACAACCCATTGCTTATGCCTCCAAAACGCTCACGGATGCCCAACGAAAGTATTCTCAAATTAGAAAAGAAGCTTTGGCCGTTATTTATGCTCTTCATAAGTTTGGTGTTTTTCTCTACGGATCCACATTTCATCTTGTTATGGACCACAAACCACTTGTTTCCTTGTTTCATCCATCAACGTCACTTCCCGACAAGGCTGCACACCGCCTCCAGCGTTGGGCTCTTTACTTGTCTCGTTTCAACTATGAGATACATTTCCGGCCAACGGCTCAACATGCGAATGCTGATGCACTGTCTCGCCTTCCCATGGGTCCTGATCTGGCATTTGATAGGTACGAACTGTTGTGTTTCCACCTGGATGTTGCCGAGCAGTGGGTTGTGGATGGGTTCCCCATCACCGGGGACCAGCTGGCAGCTGCTACAGGTTCTGATCCTACCCTCTCCCGGGTTTTACGCAGTATTCAGAAGGCTTGGCCAGATCGCCTGTCCGTTAAGACTTCTGACCCATTGCGGAACTACTAAGCATTGCGTTACTGCTTCACGGCTAGAGATGATGTTATCCTCCTTTCCACCGACAATGCTTTGCCGCATGTTGTGGTACTTGCATCTTTGCGTGTTTCGGTCTTGTGCCTCCTTCACCAAGGGCACTGGGGTGTCTCTCGCACAAAATCTCTGGCACGCTGTCATGTGTACTGGCCCGGCATCGACTCTGAAATCGCACACATGGTTGCTGCCTGCGGCCCTTGTGCGTCACAGGCCACCATCCCGAAGTCATCTTTGTCCCCGTGGCCTTCACCTGAGAAGCCCTGAGAGCGTATTCATGCTGACTTCGCGGGACCTTATTTAGGTACTTATTGGCTTCTCGTTATTGACGCCTGCTCTAAGTTCCCTTTCATTGTCCGTTGCACGTCGCCTACCAGCGCGGCAACCACCAATGCTCTAGCTCGCATTTTCTCTTTGGAAGGCCTTCCCTCTACTCTTGCTACTGATAATGGTCCGCAATTTTCCTCTTCTGATTTTGCAGATTTTTGTGCCCATCATGGCGTCATGCATGTCACGGCCCCTCCATTCCATCCACAGTCAAACGGTGAGGCTGAGTGACTGGTCCGCACATTTAAGGCTCAGATGAGGAAACTCCTGACTTCTTCTGCTGCTGATAGTGCACTTCTCCAATTTCTGGCTTCTTACCGTTTCACCCCCATGGGCAACCACAGCCCGGCTGAGCTCTTACATGGCTGACAGCCCCGCATGGTACTTCATCTTCTGCGGCCCTCCACCTCACGGCTGCCGGTGCCTTCCTTTGGCAGGTTCACCGCCGGCAACCTTGTATGGGTACGGGGATATGGCAGGCGGCCAAAATGGTGTCCTGGCCTCATCTTACGACACCGTGGCCGACGCCTGTATGAAATCCAGATGGACACGGGTGTTGCAGTGCGTCATTCGGACCAGCTTCGGTCTCGTGTGCCAGCAACGCCTGTTCTGGGGCCGCTACACCACCTTCGGCTCTACCTGATGCTCAGGATTTTGGAATCTCTCATTACTCACAACACAGCCCTCTCACCACCCTCTCGGTGCCAGCACAAGAACTGACGCCACCAGGAGATGTGCCCATTCGGAACCAGATGACCATCCTCTGTCGGAGCCAATCTACTCGCCACCTCCTCCAACGGACGCCGACACATCGCCCATGTCTCCTGTTATATCAACTGGACTTGCTGCAATGGGCAGATTGGTGCACAGGGCCCCAGCAGATTCGATCCCCACGTCTCCTGTCATCTCGACCCGTTATCATCGGGGACACTTCTGCCCGTACGGGAAACCTCCTCCTTGAGACTTCACGGCCAGTCAAACAACACCTATGGATGTTAGCAATCTACAGGCCACCTCCATCAAGACCAGTGCAAAAAATTCAAAGGGGAGAAAAGTGTTGTGACTTGCGTTGTCTGCCAGCCATGTAGCAGCTGCCCCACCTAAGCGGCCAGCCAGCCAGCAGTTGCTAGACTTGGACTCAGTGCTGATTTGACTGTTCCAGTGTGCACGTGTCTTACTTTGTTTATGTGATCTGTGACTTACATGTATTGTGTCGTCCTAGAAATATATTTGTTCAACTTGATGTTACAAGAGTTTCCTTTGGCTCTTGATATTCTTCGGGTTAACTTTGTATCATTCTCTAGTATATATTCCAAAGCAGAGTTAAGCAACAATGGTGACAAACAATTTTCCCTGTTTTAAATTCCCCTCTGAACTTGATTTTAGATTTTGTGCAGGTGAAAGTGGGTTCTAACAATTTAATTAATATTGTATGGATTGGAATTTCTTAAGATTTTCGATACTGGAGATCTATCAACACAGACATTTGTTTTTCAAAAATTTTAATGATTATTGCAAGAGGCTTGTTTTGTTTCCTGTAATATTCCATGACTAAGTTTAAATTTTCCAATTTACTTGGTTTTCCATCAGAGTTACAGGATGTAAGGGTCAACAAGTCAGAATCAGAATTTTATTTTCCCATGGCATACATACATAAATAATTTTAACATCAGACAATTGACTTGCAAATAATTAATTTAAAGTACAGGAAACACATCAATATAAATAATATAACAGAGATACATACAATGTGTCACAAAAATCTATCTTATGTACAAAAATCAGTACAATTTTCTCACTCTACAAAGAAATCTTCTACCTTAAATGGACAAAATCACAAAGAAATCGTCATCATCAATTAAAAATTCCATGAGTAAATAATGACATTTTTACACGAAGATGGCATGTAATTTTCTCTTCAGTAAACTTAGTACCATACTGTGAAATATTTCGACTTTGAGTTTATTATAAATTTTCATAGCCATGTAATGAGGAGTCTGGGAGTAGAATTTTAGTTCATGTGTCATACATAAGTTTAAAATGATTTCCTATAAAAATATTCTATATTGATACAGATAAAGACAAATAGTTCATAAGTGTAAATAGAAGGAATAGTTAAAACATTTAGATCCCTGAATAAAGATCGTTTTGCCTCTCTAGGCTTAACACACAAACATCTCAGAAATGAGATCAACAAGAAGTGCAAAATGGCTAACAAGGATGGATAGAGGACAAATGTAAGGATGTAGAATCATGTATCATTAGGGGTAAGATAGATGCTGCCTACAGGAAAATTAAAGAGACCTTTGGCGAAAAGAGAACCACCTGTATGAATATCAAGAGGTCAGATGGAAAACCCATCCTAGGCAATAAAGGGAAAGCAGAAAGGTGGAAGGAGTATATAGAGGATCTATACAAGGGCAATGTACTTGACAGTTGTTGCTGTTGTGGTCTTCAGTTCAGAGACTGGTTTGATGCAGATCTCCATGCTAATCTACCCTGTGCAAGCTTCTTCATTTCCCCATACCTACTGCAACGTACATCATTCTGAATCTGTTTAGTGTATTCATCTCTTGGTCTCCCTCTATGATTTTTACCCTCTGCGCTGCCCTCCAATACTAAATTGGTGATCCCTTGATGCCTCAGAATATATCCTACAAACCGATCTCTTCTTCTAGTCAAGTTGTGCCACAAATTTGTCTTCTCCCCAATTCTATTCAATACTTCCTTATTAGTTATGTGATCTACCCATTTAATTTCCAGCATTCCTCTGTAGCACCACATTTCGAAAGCTTCTATTCACTTTTTGTCTAAACTATTTATCGTCCACTTGACAGTAATATTATGGAAATGGTAGAGGTCATAGATGAAGATGAAATGGGAGATATGATACTGCATCAAGAATTTGACAGAGCGCTAAGAGATCTAAGTTGAAACAGGGCCCCAGTAGTAGACAATATTTCGTTAGAACTACTGACAGCCTTGGGAATGCCAGCCATGACTAAACTCTTCCATCTGGTGAGCAAGACGTATGAGACAGGTGAAATACCCTCTCATTTCAAGAAGAGTATAATAATTCCAATCCCAAAGAAAGCAGATGTGGACAGGTGTGAAAATAGCAGTACTATCAGTTTAATACATCATGGTAAAAAAAATACTAACACTAATTCCTTACAGAGGAATGGAAAAACTGGTAGAAGCCAACCTCAGGAAAGATCAGTTTGGATTCCATGGGCATGTTGGGACACCTGAGGCAATAATGGCCCTACGACTTATCTTAGAAGATAGGTTCAGGAAAGGCAAACCTAAGTTTCGAGCATTAGTAGACTTAGAGAAAGCTTTCGACAATATTGACTGGAATACTCTCTTTCAAATTCTGAAGGTGGTGGGGATCAAATACAGAGAGTGAAAGGCTACTTACAATTTGTAGAGAAACCAAATGGCAGTTATAAGAGTCGAGGGGCATGAAAGGGAAGCAGTGGTTGAGAAGGTGAGTGAGACAGGGTTGTAGCCTATCCCAGATGTTATTCAGTCTGTATATTGAGCAAGCAATAAAGGGAACAAAAGAAAAATTTGGAGTCGAAATTAAAATCTAAATTGAGTTTTGCTATTTGGGAAGCAAAATAACTGATGATGGCTGAAGAAGAGAGGATATAAAATGTAGACTGGCTATGGAAAGGAAAGCATTTCTGAAGAAGAGAAATTTGGTAACATTGAGTACAGTCTCAAGTGTCAGGAAGTCTTTTCTAAAAATGTTTGCATGGAGTGTAGCCATGTATGGAAGTGAAATAAGAACGATAGACAGTTAAGACATAAAGAGAATAGAAGCTTTTGAAATGTGGTGCTACAGAAGAAAGCTGAAGATTAGATGGGCAGATCACCTAACTAATGAGGAGGTACTGAATAGAATTTGGGAGAAGAGGAATTTGTGGCACAACTTGACTAGAAGAAGGGATCAGTTGGTATGGCACATTCTGAGGCATCAAGGAATCACCAATTTAGCACTCAAGAGAAGTGTGCAGGGTAAAAATTCTAGAGGGAGACCAAGAGATGAATACGCTAAGCAATTTCAGAAGAATGTAGGTTGTAGTAGTAATTCAGAGATGAAGAGGCTTGCAGAGGATGGAGTAGCATCGAGAACTGCATCAAACCAGTTTCTGGACTGAAGACCACAACAACAACAACAACAACAGGCTTAATGTCTCACATATTTCTAGTAACAGTTTTTGAAGCAGTAATATTCTGCATACACTACTTGCATTACAGCAATAGATTATTCCATAGCTTACAATAGATTCAAAATTGCTGTGGCAAATAACTTTCCTAGAGTCCAAGTCACTTGCATAGGACAGTACTGTCTTTGAGAATGCAAGACTGCTTAGTTTGTTTGCAAAGTAGCTTATAGGACAAGACCAGAATAAATTTTTTCTAGAAATATCCCCAGGAATTGGACAGATTCTACTTCACTAAGTTCCTAATTTGTATGGGTAATTTTGAAGTATACTGATTTTGATTTTTCAGATTTAAACTGTGTAAGTTAATTTTTAAGTTCAATTTTAATTCAAATTTTAATACACTTACATCAAAACCAATGCTCTAAACTATTTAGAGTGCCAGTCAATGATTCTTTGGGAAATTTGTTTTTCTGTTAAATATGATTTAACCAATTCAAAGCACTACCATTTATTTTGTATTTTTTTAATTTCTAACAGTAGAGAATGTTTTACACATTCAAAAGCCTTCATAAGGTCACATGAAATTTCTGTGACTTTTTGAGATTTGTCCAGAGATAAGCAAATTTTATCAAAAAATTTATTGATGGCACTTTCTGTACTCTTCCCTTTCTGGAAGCCAACAATTTTTTCATATACTTTTTAAAATATTGGTAGAAGATTTACTGGTCAGTAATTTCCTACCTCTTCCTTTGAGCCTTTCTCAGATAGTGGCTTTACTACAGTGTACTTTAGAGCATCTAGGAAGTATCCATCTTCAAATGACTGTTTTATCATTTCAGATATGGATTGTGATATGATAGTAGAAACAATTTTAATTGCTCAAGTAGGTATTTCATCCCATACAGTCAAATTTTTATTTTTAACGAAGAATAGTACCCTTTTTATGTCTTTAGCTGTAACTCGTTCAAATTTAGTTAGAACTCGCCTGTTATCCTGACTGAAACTGAAGTGTTGGACATTATCTAGGTAACTGCTTACATCAACATCTGATTTTGATATGTTTACAAAAAATCATTGAATTATTATGATATTTCTGAAGGATTTACAATGGATTTGTCGCCTATCTTAGTTCTGGAAATTTCTGGAGTGCTGGCTGTGACAGTAACTTCAGATTTTGCAATTGCCCATACTACTTTTGACTCGTTTGCATGGCTTAGAATTAATTTTTTGTGCACCACGTCTTTCACTGCCTATACCAACTTTCTAAATATAGTTTTACACCTTTTTCAACATAATTTATAAAATCTAAATTTGTATTAATTTTTGGTTCATTGTGCAATTTTCTTTTTCCGGCCTTCACACTTTTGTACCAGCAACTATCCATTTTTGTTTGCTTGTCATTTTTACATGGCAGATTGTTGGGGAAAATATTTCATTAAAAACATGCAAAAAATTCTCAAGAAATCTCTCATAGTTTTTAGAACTTGTAGTACAATGATTCTTGGCTAGTTTACTTCTTTAAATGTACAACAGTACAAGTTTATAGTTTCTTCATTGAAGCATTATTTGATGCATGTTTTTTTTTTTTTTTTCTAATGGCTGGTTTGTTTATTTTTGGTAGCTCCAAAAACCATTCAGAATCATGGGAAATACCTAAATCAACACAGCATCTTTTTGACTCATCAAATGAATAATTTGCCAGAATATTATCTGTACAGGTTGCAGTTTGTATCCTCTCTTTTGTGAATTCTGTGCAGTTTAGCTTCAAACCAATGATTGA
This sequence comes from Schistocerca americana, assembly GCF_021461395.2. Taxonomy (NCBI): domain Eukaryota; kingdom Metazoa; phylum Arthropoda; class Insecta; order Orthoptera; family Acrididae; genus Schistocerca; species Schistocerca americana. The sequence goes on along the minus strand of NC_060121.1, from coordinate 944,946,526 downwards.
ATCAGATCAATAAATTCTGATGATTCATTGGATTCGTTTATTATGTTTATGTTGATAATCCTTTTCTTTTTCTGTTTTGTTAGTTTCTGTAAGAGGCTCCATAGTTTAAAGTGAAATGATTTTGGTATTTCTTAACCTGAGGTTCTGTATATCAAAATTATTTTGTCTCTCTAATAATATACAGCAACTTTCAAATATGTCCTCATCATATGCAAAATTAAAATCATCTCTTATTTTATATGCTAAAGAATTTTTAATTAGTATGCAGAAACCCCCCTGAATTTTGTTACTTATATAAAAGCTACCTACTACAACACAATTCTCTAATTTACTAAGGATTTTGTTAGCCAATCCAAAGGATTGATATATTACTCCCACATGTCAAGAAAACTTGTAGATCATCAATTTTTGCTTATTGCCATTTATGTGTTTCGTTTGTAAGCCTTTTATGTTTAAATGCATCAAAAATGTGCTTTTACTGTTACCTATTGTCTTATGAATGGATTTTCTTAACAGCTCTTTAGCTTTTATTGTTTACAATTTACTAACGTTTCCATCACACTTGCATATAACTGTTTTAATGATGACTAGTTTATACACTTGCATTCATTTTCATCCATTGCCTACATTATAAGCTACAGTATTAATAAAAGCATAAAATACAAAATGTTGAAATACTTGACAGTTTTATCAAATTGTGTACACAGATTACATTAGTTCAATTAATCTGTTGTAACACCTGTTCCTCTAATGTTTAGCTGTACATAATTAATTTCAGTGTAACATTAAAAAGATTTCTTCATAGATTAGATCTATATAACAAATATAATTTGATTGTAGTATAATTCCAGTGGCACACTCAAAACTTTACAGGCATCTTTGGTTGTTTGTACTTGCAAAATTTGATAGTTAGGTGTCTTCAGTTATTTATTATCTGTTCATGTGCATTGTCTTTCCGTGTACTATAAAGTTAAAATGTACTACATGGACATTGAACAATGAAAAATCCAGGATGTACAGTAACAATATTATGAGAAGGAAAGTTGCTACTCACCATATAGCGGAGATGCTGAGTTACAAATAGGCACAACAAAAAGATTTTCACACTTAAAGCCTTTGTAAACATTACACACACACACACACACAAATATGCAACTCACACACACGACCATTCTGTGAGCAGCAGCAGCAGTGCATTATGGGAGTGGTGACTAGGTGGGGGAAAGGAGGAGGCTGGGACTGGGAGGGGGAGAGATAGTGTGGTGGGTATGGCAGACAGTAAAGTGCTGCAGGTTGGACAGTGGGCAGGGGAGGGGGGGGGGGGGGGGGGGGGAGTAGCGGAAAAGGAAAGAAATTGAGAGAAATAAACAAAAAAATAAAATAAATTAAAAAAAACTGGTTGTGGTGGTGGAATGACGGCTGCGTAATGCTGGAATAGGAGCAGGGAAGGAGTGTGGGGAGTGGTAGGGGTGAGTAGAGAGATGACCTCTGGGGACAGGTTCAGGGATGGGCCTAAGGATTTGAGTAGTGACTGGAGATCCTGCTGGATTACTGGAATTGGGGTCACTGTGGCAAGGTTTGTAAGTGGAAGTATCTGACAGCTGGCAGAGTCCTTCTACCAGGTAATTCTTGCAGTTCAAAACAACAGTGGTGGACCCTTTGTCCACAGGTAGGATATGGTGAACTGTGGTTTTTTCAGCAGATGTGGGGTTAGTCTGCGTGCCCTGCCCATCACTGTTGATGCCACCTCTAACTAATGCCCATGGCCTAGCCACCCGTGGTCATTGCACCTACAGTGATAAGCAGTCCCTCTCAAAATATACTGAGGGTCTTACTGAAGCCTTCACTGACTGTAATTATCCTCCCAACCTTGTACAAAAACAAATCTCCTGTGCCTTATTTTTCGAGTCTCCCACCACCTCCCAAAGCACCACCGCCAGGCCACAGAGGACCAATTCCTTTGTAACTCAGTACCACAAAGGACTGGAGCAACTAAATTACATTCTCCACCAGGGTTTTGATTTGATTTGATTTTTTATTGGTCCAGTTTTATCATATAGCACAAATTGTACAATTGATATTGAACAGTTCAAAGATAAGTTACAATAATACATAGTATTAGCAATTAAAATTAGGTACCTACTACAATTAATTTTGTTACGTATTCAGAAATTCTCTGACAGAATAGCGACAGTGTTTTATTAGAAATGCCTTTAGTTTAGCTTTAAATATTGGATGAGTAGTATATCTTATTTCCTCTGGTATCTTATTGTGTAGTATTATGCCAATGTTAACTATGCTCCTCTGATAGGTGGTTGTTCTGTGATATTTTTTATGTATATTTGATTCCCTTCTGGTACTATAGTTGTGTACACTTTTGTTCTGTAGCAGTTTGCCTGTTTTCAGGAGGTAGTCCCAAGTGAACAAGGTAGTTTCATAAATGAATAAACTTGGAACATTTAGAACACTGAGCTCAGTAAAATGGGATTTACAGGACTCCATCTTTTTAAGACCACAAATTACTCTTAAAGCTCTTTTTTGCGTTCTAAAAACCTTTACACTGTAAGTTGAATATCCCCAGAAAATGATCCCATATCGGATTAGTGAGTGGAACTGTGCATAGTATGCCTGCAGTACTGTTGCTTTGCTTGTTGTAGCCTTTAAAATTCTTAGGCCATAGCACACAGAAGATAGTTTTTTACACAAGTTATTTATATGTGTGTCCCACTTTAAGTCTTGCTGAATCCAAAGACCCAAGAATTTTGTGACTCTTACATTTTCTAGGGGATCATTTTTTAATTGGGCTTGAATAGACATTTGATTTGTTGGCGGAATTAAATGAAAATCGACAACACAGTTTTTTCAGTATTTATAATGAGTTTGTTTTTTGTGAACCACTCAGATAGTATTTTCATAGAACTTTCTGCTGTGGACCGCAAAGTTTCTGGACTGGATTCAGTGAGCAATATGCTGGTGTCATCAGCAAACAGGATAGTTTTTGTGGGACTCATATATTCAACTAAGTCGTCCACATAAATCAAAAAGAGTAGTGGACCTAAGATTGAGCCCTGTGGTACACCATATTTTGTTGGTAATTCCCTAGAAAGAAAGGAGTTGTTTCTTGTTTTATTCATTTTGTTGAATTCATACTAAAGTGATACTTTCTGCCTGCGGTTTTTTAGGTATGAACACAACCAGCTATGTGCTACACCTCTCACTCCTCGTCTTTCTAATTTTTCGAGCAGAATGTTATGGTCCAGGACGTCGAAGGCTTTTGATAGATCTAGAAAAATACCTGCAGCTAATTTATGTTGATCAAGGGATTTTAAAATGCAGTCTAAGAATTCGAAAATTGCTGTCTGTGTAGATTTAGACTTTCTAAAACCATGTTGTTGTACTGTAAGAGGTGCATATTCATTTATGAAACTTAAAAGCCTGTCATAGAAGAGTTTTTCTAGAATTTTTGAGAAGGAACTTAACTGTGACATGGGTCGGTAGTTTGATATTTTTTCAGAAGAACCTTTTCTTAGCAGTGGTGAAACTTTTGCTATTTTAAAAATACCTGGGAATACACCAGTTTTTAAAGAGAGGTTGAAAATTTTTGCCAAGGGGTTTGCTATGTGGTGAGCACATGCTTTTAATATGAAATCAGGTACTTCATCAAGACCACTTGACATTTTATTGCTTAATGATTTAATTTTACTTACAATTTCATTGGGGTTTGTTTCATACACATACATAGAAGCAGTCGAGATCACTGACTTGCTGGAGAAACTTGGGACTGGTCCTTGACAGTGTACTTGAATGAGGTCTTCAGCTAGTGAGGTGAAGTATTCATTGAATTTTTCCACAACTGAAATTGGGTCTGTGACTTTTGAGCCTTCTAGTGTTAATGAAACATTCTTTTTCTTTGGCACTGAACTACAAGTTTCTTTCTTTATAACTCTCCACGTGGATCTCATTTTGTTAGATGAGTTTCTTATCAAATGGTCATTCCACATAATTTTTGCCTCTTTGACTACTCTACCATAGATTCTTTTGTAGGCTTTTGAATAATCTGCGAATTCTTGGTTTACTCTATATTTCTTACAAGAGTACTGCAGAAATCTGTTTCTCTCACTGGAAATTTTTATGCCTTTAGTTACCCATTGCTTATTATTGTTAGGTTTTACTGTTTTTACTACTTTTGGAAATGCTACATTAAAATAGTGAAGAAAGACGCTCTAAAACTCATGTACATGCTATCGACATTGTTCTGAGTGGCGATGCTTTCCCAGTTTTCCTTCGCCAGTAAGAGATTAAAAATTCTAATGTTATCTTCAGAAAAGGCATTTCTATACACAGCAGCTGTGCCTCATGATCACTATAACCCATTCTCAGTACTCTGCTTGTGAATCTGTAAGTTGTTTCTGAGATGAATATTTGGTTAATAATGGAATTTGTGCATTCTGTTAATCTTGTTGGACAATATATTGTGGAGAACATATTGAATGTGTTGGTCATATTTATCAAAGCATCCCTGCTGCTGCTGTCTTTTGAAAAATCAACATTGAAATCCCCACAAAGCACTATCTTCATATTTAATGTACTGATCCTGTTCAGCAGAACCTCTAGTTTATTCATGAAGACTGTCAGGTTTCCACTTGGTGCTCTATATATGTTAATAACTATGAAATTAAGCTCTGGCAGTTTGGTAATGGAAAGTTCAAAGTCTTTTTCAATTGAGTCAATATCGCTTTTACTGACATCACAGAACATTATTTGTTCTTTCACAAAGATAGCAGAGCCACCATGTTTGGAAAACTCTCGGCTAAAATGACTTGCTAATCTATATCCTGAGATTGAGGTTAATTTTACTTCGTCATTTCGTAGCCAATGTTCAGTAATGCAAATTATGTCTATGTGTAGTGCATACTGTAGTAGTGCTTCCAACATGGAAATTTTATTTGTGAGTGACTGGACGTTATGGTGTCATTACCTCTTGCCATGCCCCGAAATGAGAAATGTCCTGCCTGCTATCCTTGCCACCCCTCCCACAAGATATTCCCCCGTCCACCAAACATACACAATATAATTGACCATCTTTACACAACCCCTGCTCCTAATCCCTGACCTCAAGATTCATACCCTTATAACAGACATAGATGCAAGACATGTCTCATACATCCTCCCACCACCAACTACTCCAGTCAGGTCACTAACATTCACCTATCCCAACAAAGGCAAAGCTACCTGTGAAACCAGTCATGTGATCTACAAGCTAAGCTGTAACCACTGTGCTGCATTCTATGTAGGCATGACAACAAGCTGTCTGTCCATACGAATGGCCACAGACAAACTGTGGCCAAGAAACATGTGGACCACCCTGTTGCTGAACACGCTGCCAAACATGATATCCTTCATTTCAATGACTGCTTCACAGACTGCGCCATATGGATCCTTCCCACCAGCACCAGCTTTTCTGAACTGTGCAGGTGGGAACTTTCCCTGCAATACATCCTATGTTCCCATAACCTTCCTGGTCTCAACCTTCATTAGTCACTGTCCTCACCCATCCAGCCTCTTCCCTGCACCCATTCCAGCGTTACACAGCTGTCATTCCACCACCACCAGTATTTTTTATTTCTTTATTTTATTTATTTCTTTCCTTTTCGGTTACTTCCCCCCCCCCCCCTCCCCCCCCGCTCCCCCTCCCCAGCTGTCCCCTGCCCACTGCCCACTGCCCAACCTGCAGACCTGCAGCACTTCACTGTCTGCCATCCCCTCCACACTATCCCCCCCTCCCCCCCACCATCCCTGCCCCAAGCCTCCTCCTTTCCCCCACCCGGTCACTGCTGCCATAATGTGCTGGTGCTGCTGCTCGTAGTGTGGTTTCAGTTGTCTGAGACTGCAGTCATGTGTGTGGGTTGCATTTACGTGACTGTGAGTGCACATATGTGTGTCTAATGTTGACAAAGGCCATTGGCCAAAAGCTTTAAGTGTGAAAATCTTTTTGTTGTGGCTATCTGCAACTCAGGATCTCTGCTGCATGGATACAGTATTGATGAAGGTTTCAAATCTTTATACCAAAACAGTGTTGGAATTGCATAAGTTCAAAGTGACTATGTGTACCATGCAGTTTCTCCAGGATCTGAAGATAATTTTCGTTCTAGTCTTGTTTACTCCTGTCTTGTAGAATTCTGTTATGTGCTGTCCAATGGAGATTGGCCTCTGTAGTTATGTGGGCTGCGAGGTGTATAGGTTATAACCATACTCCAATGTTCAGGAAATTTTTTGCTGTTCAAATTTTGGACAAAGCTTTGTAATTTTTCTGCTCATTGAGTTCTGCTTCCACCTGTTCAGTTGGGGCATTTATGTATTTAGGTTTAGCCTTTACTGGAGATGCTGAGTTGCAGATAGGCACAACAAAAAGATTTTCACACTTACAGGCCAACATTAGACACACACATGCGCACTCACACTCGCACTCACAGTTTTGATGGTTTTTGGGTTCTTAGCAGTTTTTTTATTTATTTAATTGTGTCAGAAACACACACTATAGCTTACAAGTTATACAAAATATTCCAATACAAGGTATTATAAGTATTACAGTTATCTTCACAGTTTAGGGGTTTATTGAACACTTCAGAATTTTCCTTGTTACTGTGTGCCACTTGTACTTCCTCATTTTTCTTAAGTAAAATAGGGGGTCATATTTTTGTAGACAATCTCTGGAATTGATTTTTTGCTTCCATTGAGTTGTTAAAATCTTTCCAAAATTGTCTTTGTATTTGCGTGATAATTGAGACAATTTTTTTAATAAGTTTATGAGGCTATTTAGATTTTCTCTGTTTTGTGGGTATAAAATTTTAACAGTGCCTGGTGGTTTCTTCTTGAATATTCTGAAGTCCATCAAGCAGTTTTTGATGTCTTTTAAGTGAGGTTAATTAGGCTAAATTTTCAGCTCTTCTGAATTGTCTGTTAATATTATGAGTCATGTTGTTTCTTGATAATAATACTTTCTGGTGTCGGTGCTTCCACAGCATTTTCCAAATTTGCTTTTAAACTGTGATGTCTTCAACCCACTTACACAGCACATACTTCTCCAGAACTCAGTTAACAATTAGATTACACTTTGCCTCGTTGTTTTCTTGATGAATTTATTAACTTTAGTTATCATCATTGCTATGATGATATAATGATGATTAATTCTGTCTCTACGCTGACAGTGTGGATAAGGTCAGATATTTTTGTAGCTACCTGACAATGTTGATAAGGTCAGGCATTTTTGTAGCTACAGGGTCTAAAATATTTCTGTTGGGCTATTGAGCTGGGCAGCTCAAGACAGTTTTCAGAAAACATGTTCGAAACTACTTCACAACAGTCTTTGTCAGTACCACCTGCAATGGATGCACAGACATCCCAGGTGAAGTTTCCTCCAACTAATATTGCATGGTGTGGGTGTTTGTGTCACTGAGTGTAAACTTTCTTTGAATAATTCTAAACTTGTCATATTGGTATCAGGAGACTGGTAAAAACATCCAATAATTAACTTGAATTCACCTGGGCCTGTTACTTGCATCCCTATAACTACACAGATAGACTCAATTTTGACCTAAATAGACACAATATTTTTGTTGACTGCAGTGATCACTCCCTGTCCTACAGCATCTCATCTGTCTTTTTGATATACATTCCATTCCTCGCGAAATATTTCAGACCTTTCTTGTCAAGCTTTCATGCAGCTCTTGGTTCAGAAAATAATTTGAGAGCAATTCCTGGAGGACAGTAAATTCAGGCACTTTGCTACAAATGTTTTGACAGTTCCTGTTAAAATTTTAACAATTGAAGTGTCTTTAATTTTGTATGTGGTCTGATTTTGCTCTCTGCTTATTGACTGGCAAGCATTCATCAGAGGACCTCAACTTACAACCCAGCCTAAAAAAAGGCCACAAGTACTCTGCTACCCTGAGTAGCTGCTTCCTGTGTGTAGTGCACCCATGTCCTATTGAGGGGAGCCCTACAATTCTCCACCCTGTAACACTGGTCCATATATCTGCAGCCAAGAATGTCACAGAATTTATGGAGCCATCAGTTGAGACCCTGACAGTGCAGCAGGACCCCGATCAACTCTGGGTAAAATGCTACAAACTTTGAGCTCTGCTTGCACCCCATGAGTGATGCCAGGAATCTTCTCCTTTCTGCCACTTGCCCATACAGACTGAACATGCCCTCAGGACCCAAGCTACAGATGTAATTACTGTTGATGTGAGCCACAACTTGCAGACGACTGCACCCTGCACACTCAATCGCTGCCGCTAGGGCCTCCTTTTGGATGGGGTTCTTGTAGCAAGTATACTGAGCAGCAATTGGACTTCTTTTCAGCAGCAGATGCTATTTGCCTAAGGAGCTCTATGACATGCCTAACATAGTGCTCCTGATAAGTAGCAAACCCCTGTTGCCATGTGTCTGCTTGGCCAGCCTTCATGTTGACACTCTGCCTTCAGGGACACGAATGTATTACAACTCGTCACTAACCCTGTGTAGCTGGTGATTCAAAGGAAATGACTACTGCAGTACAGATTGTGTGAATATACAGTTTACAATTACTAAAACGCTAGACTGCACCTTTAAATACAAAAAGACACAAGGAATTAGAAAGCAAGCTAGGAAAACAGAAAAAAGACTACATATGTAACTTACCAATGAAAATAACCAATTTTTGAAAGTATAATATAACTGGATAGATAAAAAAGTTACTCACCAAGCAGTGGCAGGACAACACAAGTATAAAAGGCCACAAGTACTCTGCTACCCTGAATAGCTGCTTCCTGTGTGTAGTGCACCCATGACCTAGTGAGGGGAGCTCTACAATTCTCCACCCTGTAACACTGGTCCATATATCTGCAGCCAAGAATGTCACAGAATTTATGGAGCCATCAGTTGAGACCCTGACAGTGCAGCAGGACCCCGATCAACTCTGGGTAAAATGCTACAAACGAGTGATGCCAGGAATCTGTATGAAAGCTTTCAGAGCCAGTGGCAGAAGGTTTGAAGGAAAAGGAAGAGGGGTGAAGGAAAAGGACTGAGGAGGTTTAGGTAAAGAGGTATTGTTCAGAAAAGTCATCCTGAACCCCTGGTTGGGGGGAGACTTATTGGAAGTGATGAGAGGCAAAGACTGATTGTTGGGAACTACACCGGACAAGATTTCAAAACCCAAGAGCTTAAAGATGGGAGATAGTGTAATATGCAGTATAGAGATAAGCCTTCAGCCCCTGGTATGGTTTAGATACATTGATGACACCTTTGCTGTATGGACTCATAATGAGGCTGATCTGTTTGGTATTATTCCGAATCCCATGCAAACTTACCTTGATGTTGATCTCATCCTCACCGAAGGCCTGCTACACACTTCTGTTCACATTAAACTTACTAACAAACAACAGTACTTAAATTTTCACAGTTGTCATTCTTTCTATGTCAAAATCGCCCTCCCATGTATCCTTGGCTTTTGAGGCACATGTATTTGTGCAGATGCTTACTCTTTACAGCAATACATCAACATTCTCACCTCAGCCTTTACTGGACATAGTTACTTCACCAGCCTAGTTCAAAAGCAGATTTCCCTGCCATTACATCCAATCCTGGTACTGCTGACCCCTCCACAAAACAACTTAGGAGTACACCACTTGTTACTCAGTATTGTCCTGATCTTGAATGTATTAATCAGTTACCTCAACAAGGCCATAACTCCCTAAAATCATGCTATGAAATGAGGTCCATTCTGTCTGAGATTTTGCCCACCACACATCGTCCTCCTAATCTCTGCAATATCCTTGTCAGACCCTATTCTCCTGAAGTCATCTCCCCATCCAATGGCTCCTACCGCTGTGACAACACACACTACAAGACTTGCCCTATGCCAGACCTGTGACTGGCAAAACATAAATGACACATCATATACTAGCTGTTATGTTAACACTTTTGGGCCTTTTAAATTGGTGTGACTATCATCAAACTATGAGTTAGGATGATTGGGTATAGACAGAAGGTGTATGCTGGCAACATAGAGTTTCCTGTTGCAGAGTATGCACTACAACATGATAGTCATGACCTCGGTGCCTATTTCACCACACATTCCATCTGGATTCTTCCCCCAAACACTCATCAGGTGGGAACTGGCATTACAACATGGTTCTCACGTTAATTTCTTCGGCCTCAGCACTTTTTCACAGTAACTATTTCTTTCATTGCATCCTTTTAGTTTTCTTTGTCTTTCATTTTCTGATCTGTCTATTTTTCCCCACCGCCCTTCCACATCTGCCGTCCCACCTCTTATCACATATAATGCACTTAGCTTTCCACTCTTATCAACTCAACTACGATGTTTTAGAAGTAATCTCTGATGTGCAGATTACACTATCTTCCACCTTTAAGCTCTCAGGTTTTCAAATCTCATGAGCTGCAGTCCACAACACTCAGTCTTTCCTTCTCATCCCTTCCTGTAAGCCTCCCCTGACCCAGTGTTCTGGATGACTTTTCTGAACTTCCTTTTCCTAAACCTGACCAGTCCTTTTCCTTCACCTCTCTACCTTCCCCTTCAACCCTTCTGACATAAGAAGGAGCCACTGGCTGTGAAAACTTGCATAAGTAATACTTTTTATATGTGTGTTCTCCTGCCACCACTTGGTGACTAGATTTTTTTTTATCTATGCAATTACATTGTAAATATGTAACTTGCTACTCTCGTGGTGTCTCACTGGTGGCAGCTGGAGCCTGACAGTCTACTGTGTGTTTTGACTGCAGACAAACTTAACAGCCAAGGGACCAGCTTAATAGTGCATATTTGAAAATTTGCCTGAAAATCAATTACTTTGTTTAATCCAAACTTGTTTACTAATCTGTTTGTGTCAACTGGCTTGCACTCATGCATCAACAGTGATTAACAGGCCGGCTTGTGGTTACTAATGGTGGGAGAAGCAGTAAGGTGGGGAGTAAGGAATTGGAACAAAGTAGTTTTGCAAGACAAAATGTTGTCAACGAGTAGTTGTAGAACTGCTAACAGGACGCTCTGTGGAGATGTTTTGCATAAGGGTGTTTCCTTAATGCATTTAGTGCCAAATTTATTTTGTATTCTTATATATTAATGAAAATGGTAATGAAATTATGCTTACATCACTTTTAATAATCTGATGAAATAAAGAAAGATTAAAATAAGTATATTATGATTGACACAGCCTTATAATGTATACTGTTTTCAGACAGAATTTAAATTGACATCAGCCTGTATTTGGTGACCATTATATTCAAATGCTAAACATAAAAATGCAAAATGACAGTGGATATTACTTATTTGGCTTTTCACTTAAAGGTTAAATGTCTAGTAACACTTTATGAGTGCTGCTAATTCAGAGAAGAACTTTTAAGATGAAGCCTGTCAGTGAGCTTGTGTGGGTAGGTTTCATTCTCTTCATTGCGAAAAAAAGATGTTTGTGTAAGTATGTAGCTCCAATCATTGATCATAGCTGCAAACTTGTAAAGTCATGGATATTTATGCTGAGGAAAATTCTTATAAAAGTCTATGAAACAAATTTTGTAGGAAACAGCCTGTCACATTTTAAGTCTGTAAGTTCCAAGTGTAGCTTGGTTTCCAAGTTGTCAACATCAGCTGAAATGGGAAGAGAAAACAGTGAAAATACGTTAACCTTTTCATTCAACTTTTCAGAATCCTGGAAATGAATTTCAAATTCAAGGAGAAGATCAATGATTATATTTTTATAGTGTTCAATATTCCACTGTGCCTCCATCTTCAAAAAGGATACTTTGGTGAAATGAAGTGTTCCCATTTTCTAGTTGTCTGTTCCACAAAGAGAATTACATCTTGAACCCATGAATGGAGCCACACATCTCTGAAATTAACGTATTTTTACTTTGCAATGTTAAATTCAAAACATTCATATGATATGTAATGTCACAAAGAAAGGCAAGTGCAAGGAAATAAAAATTACTCAGATACAGAAAAACGATAACACACTCCTCTCCCCCATTCTGAACAGCTATATGCAGAAATCTACAAAAGAGTGACATGCCAGGCAAAAAAATGGCCAATGATAACTTCATAAGAGAATAAGTAACTAAAAGCCAAGCAGTTTGGAAAGTAGTAAGGAAGATAGCAAATATACAATAGAAAATATCACTCTGAACCACGAGAAAAAGAGTGTAATTGATCCCCTACACATCACAAATCTTTTCAGGTGTTACTATGCAGATATATAATTTAATAGTCAGTGACAAAACAGATTCTAGAAAGAAACAGAAAAACAAAGTAAAGTCATGTTCTTTTTCAATCTGTGCTTGTGGAGCATCTCCAAGTGAAAGCATCCATGTTTGATCAGCTCTTAAGAAAACATTTCTGGCTGCCTCATAAAGCTATGCATTACAAACATTTCACTACCTCTTGCAGATATAGGCAATTTGTCTTTCCTGACAAGTACTTTTCCAGACCATTTAAAAATTGCTATCAGATACAGAAAACTATTGACTAATTGGCTTATTATCAGGCTTTAGTAAAATCATAGAAAAAATAATGTGTAACAGGTTAATGAAATTTTTAGAGAAAAACAAAATTCTTGTTGATATGCAGCGTGAATTCAGGCAAAATAAATCAACAACTGGTGCCATCTGTGATTTTATACACAATGCTCTGCAAACAACTGACAAAAAACCAAAGTGCCACTGGCATTGTTTTATACTTTACTAGCCTTAACATATTGGACCACAACATATTGTTTCACAACATCCAAGTACACTGATCAGCCAGAACATTATGACTAACAACCTACTATCAATATAACATGCCCAGTTAATAGCATCTTTGCCTGGCGAGCAATGACTGGTAGTCCGACACATGCATCGTGCATGTAGTATCAGTAAGTATGCTGTCTGTGTGTAGATGGGGAAGATGCATGATGTATCTGAGTTTGACTGAGTGCAGACTGTGATGGCCTGGAGGCTCGCCATGAGCATTTCGGAAACTGCATGACTTGTTGGGTGTTCGTGGAGTGCTGTGGTGAGTGTCTTCAATATGTGGCAAAACCAAGTTGAAACCATGTCCAGACATTGAAGGGTTGTGTGGCCACCTCTCACTATAGATGTCAGACATCGTTGGTTGGGGGGGGGGGGGGGGGGCTGGTAAACAGGACCAGTGGTGGACAGTGGCAGAACTAACAGCAGACTTTAATGCTGGTGATGGGCATCTGCAGTTGATGATCCATGCAGGTGCCAATGTTAACGCCATGACACGCCAATTGCAGCTGAAGTGGGCTCAACCATCAGTACTCGATGTTAGTTCAGTGGCAGAGCGTTGTATGGTCTGATGAATCCTGATACCTTCTTCATTGTGCCAGTGGAAGGGCAAGAATTCATCATTGTCCAGGGGAAGAGCTCCTTGACACCTGTACTGCTGGAAGGAGCCTAGCTGGCGGCAGCTCTATTATGCTCTGGGGAGCATTCACATGGGCATCCATGGATCCAGTGAAGTTCATGCAAGGCACCGTGGTGGCTACGGAGTATCATACACTGGCTGCAGACCACTTACACACCTTCATGACGGTCACGTTTCCCAACAGCTGTGGCAGCTTTCAGCAAGATAATGCACAATGTTGCAAGGCCAGGGGTGTGACGGAGTGGTATGAGGAGCTTAGTGGCAAGTTCCAGTTGATGTGCTGGTGCTCCATCTCACCAGATCTGAATGCAATCAAACACATCTGGGATGTGATTGAACGTGATGTCAGAGCTCATCGCCCCCTTCCCGGAATTTACCTGTGTGTGCAGATATACTCCCAGCTCCCTCCAGCGGTCTACCAAAGCCTCATTGCTTCCAAGCCTTGATGGGTCGCTGCTGTTATTCATCCCAAAGGTAGACATACCAGCTATTAGGCTGATAGTCATAATGTTCTGGCTGATCAGTGTATGTGGCATTAGAAGTACTGCACTAAAATGGTTCATATCATACTTTACAAACAGGAAACAGAAATTACAAATAAAACATGAACTAAAGGAAAATACTAGGTCATGTTTCTCGGATGCAGAGTCTCTCTGGGGTCCATTTTTGGGCCAATCCTCTTTTTTTTGTATATAATCGATAAAAAATCTAAACATTGAGTCTCAAACAAATACCATTTTTGCAGATAACACAACCATCTTTATTACAGGGAACACCCGAAGGCAGCTAGAAGCAGCTGTAAATAAAACAACAGGCCATCTAAATACACTCCTGGAAATGGAAAAAAGAACACATTGACACCGGTGTGTCAGACCCACCATACTTGCTCCGGACACTGCGAGAGGGCTGTACAAGCAATGATCACATGCACGGCACAGCGGACACACCAGGAACCGTGGTGTTGGCCGTCGAATGGCGCTAGCTGCGCAGCATTTGTGCACCGCCGCCGTCAGTGTCAGCCAGTTTGCCGTGGCATACGGAGCTCTATCGCAGTCTTTAAGACTGGTAGCATGCCGCGACAGCGTGGACGTGAACCGTATGTGCAGTTGACGGACTTTGAGCGAGGGCGTATAGTGGGCATGCAGGAGGCCGGGTGGACGTACCGCCGAATTGCTCAACACGTGGGGCGTGAGGTCTCCACAGTACATCAATGTTGTCGCCAGTGGTCGGCGGAAGGTGCACGTGCCCGTCGACCTGGGACCGGACCGCAGCGACGCACGGATGCACGCCAAGACCGTAGGATCCTACGCAGTGCCGTAGGGGACCGCACCGCCACTTCCCAGCAAATTAGGGACACTGTTGCTCCTGGGGTATCGGCGAGGACCATTCGCAACCGTCTCCATGAAGCTGGGCTACGGTCCCGCACACCGTTAGGCCGTCTTCCGCTCACGCCCCAACATCGTGCAGCCCGCCTCCAGTGGTGTCGCGACAGGCGTGAATGGAGGGACGAATGGAGACGTGTCGTCTTCAGCGATGAGAGTCGCTTCTGCCTTGGTGCCAATGATGGTCGTATGCGTGTTTGGCGCCGTGCAGGTGAGCGCCACAATCAGGACTGCATACGACCGAGGCACACAGGGCCAACACCTGGCATCATGGTGTTGGGAGCGATCTCCTACACTGGCCGTACACCACTGGTGATCGTCGAGGGGACACTGAATAGTGCACGGTACATCCAAACCGTCATCGAACCCATTGTTCTACCATTCCTAGACCGGCAAGGGAACTTGCTGTTCCAAAAGGACAATGCACGTCCGCATGTATCCCGTGCCACCCAATGTGCTCTAGAAGGTGTAAGTCTACTACCCTGGCCAGCAAGATCTCCGGATCTGTCTCCCATTGAGCACGTTTGGGACTGGATGAAGCGTCGTCTCACGCGGTCTGCACGTCCAGCACGAACGCTGGTCCAACTGAGGCGCCAGGTGGAAATGGCATGGCAAGCCGTTCCACAGGACTACATCCAGCATCTCTACGATCGTCTCCATGGGAGAATAGCAGCCTGCATTGCTGCGAAAGGTGGATATACACTGTACTAGTGCCGACATTGTGCATGCTCTGTTGCCTGTGTCTATGTGCCTGTGGTTCTGTCAGTGTGATCATGTGATGTATCTGACCCCAGGAATGTGTCAATAAAGTTACCCCTTCCTGGGACAATGAATTCACGGTGTTCTTATTTCAATTTCTAGGAGTGTAGATGGACTGAGGGGAATAAATTACTGATAAACATAAAAAAAACCAATATTTCTAAATAAGTGTTTGAAAAGTGATGCATGCAACACCATTGTGACAATAAACTCCAACAAAATTTCATCTTCTCAGGAAACAAAGTTTTAGGCATATGGCTTCAAAATAACTTCAAATGGCATACACATGTAAACAAAATAAATGGAACACTGAATAAAATATGTTATAGTCTGTGATTACTTTCTTCTATTGCGTGTCTTAGCATCATCCAAGTTGCCTACTTTACTCAGTTCCATAGCATCCTACTGTATGGAGTTATATTCTGGGGTAATACACCACCTAGTTCACTCATTTTCCTAGCCAAAGAAAGAACTGTAAGGGCAATGCCACATGCTCAACATACAGATTCTTGAAGACACCTCTTTAGAAGTTGTTAGTACTCCTACCAATTCCCTGCATGCACGTATTAGAAAGAATTTAAAATACATAAATAAAAATTTTAATGTCCATGAGCATGATACAAGACAAAAGGGAAAGCTTCAAGTAAAATCAGTTGGGACATTACCCTACAAAACATCCACAATAAACAGTGGTATACAGATTTACATTAGTCTTCCACAGAACGTAAAAATCTTATCATTATTCAATTTTCTGCAACCTCACAAAGATGTTTGATTCTGTAAACCATGCATTGCTTGTTTACAAACTTGAAAAGTATTGTTTTAGTGACTGTGCCCTGCAGTGGCTTAAATCCTGCTTATCAAACAGAAAGCAAAGAGTTAGCATCTCTTCAAATGGTGTATATTATTTTTCATGGGGGGGGGGGGGGGGGGAATATTTTCTCAGGGTGTTCCATAAGGATCCATATTAGGCCTAGTCCTATTTCTCTTCCATGTTAATGACTTACCATTAAATATCAGCTCCCCATCAGTTCTGTTTGCAAATGACACTTCTGTCTTAGTTGATGATCAGGATTCATAAAAAAATTCCCAAATCTGTGACCAGTACCCTCACTACCTTAGAAACTTGGTTTCAGCTAAATGGGCTGAATCTAAACATATCTAAGACTCACATGATGCAATTGAAAACCAAACAGTAAAATGTGAGCAGATTAAGATTGTACACAACATCCAAGATATAGAAGAAGTTGACTCAGTCAGACTCTTAGGTTTAAATGTAGATAAAAATTAGAGCTAGCAGACACACATTCAATACCTAGCAAACAAACTGAGCAGCTTTGCATTTGCAATGCAGATATTATCAACTGCATATACAAGCTACTTTTAATCCATTATTAGGTATGGTATTGGTTTTTTGGGGTAGCTCGACAAACATAGTGTGGATACTAGAAATACAGAAGAAAAGTCATTTGAAATAAGTGCACTGCAAATGATAAAGAACAATGTTGACCATTATCTAGAAAACTTAAAATATTAACTCTGCCATCCTTATACATACATGAGATTATTATATTTTTGTACACAAGACATAAATTATTTGAGGGAAACCATTTTGTCCATTCACATGATACTAGAAACAAAGAACACTTCGGTTCCCGGGTTCGATTCCCGGCGAGGTCAGGGATTTTCTCTGCCTCGTGATGACTGGGTGGTGTGTGCTGTCCTTAGGTTAGTTAAGTTTAAGTAGTTCTAAGTTCTAGGGGACTGATGACCATAGATGTTAAGTCCCATGGTGCTCAAAGCCATTTGAACCATTTTTTGAAAGAAAATTTTGTGCTGCCCACCCACCACCTCAGGCTGTATGCCCAGAGAATGAAAATCTGTAATAAATTAAATGGGAACAAGTTGATGCAGATGAATTTAGGTTCACTTAAAAGAAATCTACATGATGTACTGACACTGAAGTGTTATTACTCAGGGGATGAATTCATGCTAGACAGACTGGAAATTTGAGCTGGATACAATCTGTTACATATTCCAAGAAATATCCTTATAGTGTTATTATTTATCATAGTGCTGTTATTTATTAATCTAAAAATAATTGTAATCGTATTATAAATTTTTGACATGTCTCCTGTACGTAAACCAAATGGATTGCAAATGTACGCCGTGAGATGAATAAAACACAATTAACCCTAAGGGCATTCTTATTAGAACACTGCTTCTATTCAGTGGCAGATTTTTAGAGCATTTGAGATAAGCGAGACTTGAAACAAGACAGTGTAGATACTGCTAGTAATAAAAGCGCTTTTGTGGATAAAGCTAAAATTTATATAACACTGTATTTTTACTGTGTTGTGTTGTGTTACTCTTTGGTTTTGTGTTTTTCTGTCTCCTACAATCTAGAAAGATGTTTTGGATGAATGAATAAATACAATAAAAGTAAAGTACTAATCACATCTTTATAAATTCTCCTTCACTGAAATTGCACACTGCTTTGGCAATTTCAAAATCAATGTGGTAATTTGTTCAGATTGGAGATGCATTTTTTGAGTGTTCATACTGAAAACAAAAATAGGTACCATGGTTGGAAATGTAGGAGGAAATTATTCAGTCATTAATTTATTTGTTCTATAATATGTGTTGTGACTCGCCGATCATTCAAAGCGTCGCCGCGCAATTACGCGCGTCCTCTACGTGCGGCGCTGTCTGCAAGCCATGCAGCAGCTGCGCCACCTAAGCGGCCAGCTGAGCAGCGGCCGCTAGACTGGGACTCAGTGCTCATTCGAATGCTAACGTGTACACATGTCTTGCTTGTCAACTTACTCTGTGACTTATATGTGTTGTGTCATTCTGAAATATACGTGTTCAACTTGACGTTATAAGAATTGGCGATGAGGTAGTGGATTTTTCCTTTTCACCGTTGACCCATGGGATTACATGGCTGCTGTCGAGCAACTCTTGCAAAATCTCCTTGAACAGCAAACGCTTCTAACAGCGGCGATTCGCGATTTCGTCATGGTGTCAAATGCGGGGCATTTCTCGTCGTTGGCTATACTTCCTTTTCCTCCTTACGACAAGATGGCAGAAGACTGGTCTGATTATGAAAAATGTCTTCGACAGCACTTCTTGGCATTTCATGTCACGGACGAACAACCATGTAAGTCTCTGTTCCTTTCCTGGATTTCACCTCAAATGTATCGGTTGTTGTCGCAATTGGCTCCTTTGAAGGATCCTGTGTCTTTGTCCTTTGCCAAAGTGTGCTCACTTCTGTCTGTCTATTTTCAAAAGCAAACGCATGTGGTAGCCTCTCGTATTGCCTTTTATTGTTGTCAAAAACAGCCACATCAATCCTATCGCGCTTGGGCTGCTGAACTTCACGGCCTCAGTCGAAAGTGTCAATTTGTTACTGACGTTCACAAAGAATCCTATGCCGATTCCATGGAACAGGATGCTATTATCCGGTTGGCGCCGACAAAGAAGTTCAGCAACGTGCCTTTCAATTGGTAAATCCGACTCTAGATGAAGTTCTTTCCATTGCGCAGTCTTTTGAAATATCTCACGCCGCTTGGGCGCAAATAGAGGCATGGGGTGATGTTGGGGAAATACAACCTCTGTGCGCTGTTGACGACACATGCAGCGCGTCCCCACCGGCCGACATGGCCACAATGCCCTCCCATATGCAGCTTCGGCCTAGCCGTAAGAACCCGCTAAGAAACTGCAGCAAAACCCCCGGCAACTTCCTTCATGTCCGTGGTGTTTTACGATACATTCATGCAAGGATTGTCCCTAACGTTGGGCTGTGTGTCACAATTGCAAAAAGAAAGGTCATGTGTCTTCCGTTTGCAAACCCGACCGTGTACATGATGTTCATAAACATGACGCTGATTCTGATTCTGTGTTGTCTGTCAATTGCACTTCTTCCGTTTCAGGAAAGTTATTCCTCACTGTCCAAATCCTTGGTCGAGAAGTTCGCATGCAGGTGGATACCGGTTCTGCTGCCAATATACTTAATTCTCAGATGTATCTTCAGTTGGGTTCTCCACTCCTGTCACCTGTCACTCAGCCATTATGGATGTACAATAAACAGAAGATTTCTCTCTTGGGACAGTTTAATGCTCAGGTATCTTACAAATCCATCGTTCGCACTGATCCCATATTTATGGTCGACCAGAGTAACGCAGAGAGTCTTTTTGGTTTCGATACCTTTTGTGTTTTTGGGTTCTCCATAGATGACTCTGTCAATATCGTCTCTGATGCTATTCCTTATGCCCAATTGGATTCCTTGTCGACGACATTTTCATCCCTTTTTTCTCCTGGGTTAGGCCCTGCAAACGACTTTGAAGCTAATATCACGCTCAAACCCACTGCTCGGCCAAAGTTTTTTCGGGCTCGGTCCATTCCTGTGGCCCTTCGTGATCGGGTAAAACAGGAGCTGGATCGTCTCACTACTTCAGGGGTCTTGCTTCCTGTCACTTCCAGTGAGTGGTCCTCTCCTGTCATTGTCGTTGCTAAGCCAAATGGTGATATTCATCTCTGTGGCGATTTCAAAGCCACTGTAAATGCTCAATGCCTCATCGACACTTACCCCATGCCCCGACCTGAAGAACTGTTCACTAAACTTGCTGGAGGCCAGTATTTTTCTAAAATTGACCTGTCGGAAGCTTATCATCAACTTCCTCTCGACGCTGCTTCCCGGCAGTTTCTGGTCCTTATCACGCCTTTCGGCCTCTACCAATACCAACGCTTGCCATTCGGGGTTGCCAGCACACCTGCTCTCTTTCAGCGATTCTTGGAACAATTATTGCTCCCTGTCCCTGGGTGTATCAATTACATGGATGACATTGTTATCACTGGCTCCACCACTGAAGAACATCTTCAAAATCTCCGCACACTTTTCATGTCTTAACAGACTGCCGGTCTTAAGTGTAATCTTCAGAAATCACAATTTTGTCAGGCATCTATCACGTACTTGGGGTTTCAACTCTCTCAGGATGGTATTTGTCCGCTTCAGAAAACTGTTGCTGTGATCGATGCCCTTCCTTGCCCTACATCTGTTAAGGAACTGCAGGCCTTCTTGAGGAAAATAGCATACTATCACAAGTTTTTACCGCCTGCGGCTTCGGTGGCTCAGCCGTTGCATCGCCTCTTGCATAAAAACGTGCCTTTTCACTGGTCCGCGTCATGCGATGCGGCTTTCCAGAAATTGAAGACTATGCTGAAACAGGCCCCGTGCCTGACTACTTATCGACCTGGCCAACATCTTGTTCTTGCCACAGACGCCTCTCAATACGGGGTCGGTGCAGTCCTTGCGCACCGTTTTTCTGACGGTTCAGGGCAACCCATTGCTTATGCCTCCAAAACGCTCACAGATGCCCAACAAAAGTATTCTCAAATTGAAAAAGAAGCTTTGGCCATTATTTATGCTCTTCATAGGTGTGGTGTTTTTCTCGATGGCTTAAAATTTGATCTTGTTATGGATCACAAACCACTTGTTTCCTTGTTTCATCCATCAACGTCACTTCCCGACAAGGCTGCACACCGCCTCCAGCGTTGGGCTCTTTACTTGTCTCGTTTCAATTATGAGATTCATTTCCGGCCAACGGCTCAACATGCAAATGCTGATGCTCTGTCTCGCCTTCCCATGGGTCCTGATCTGGTATTCGATAGGGACGAATTTTTGTGTTTCCACCTGGATGTTGCCGAGCAGCGGGTTGTGGACAGGTTCCCCATCACTGGGGACAGGCTGGCGGCTGCTACGGGTTCTGACCCTACCCTCTCCCGGGTTTTATGCTGTATTCAGATGGGTTGGCCAGATCGCCCGTCCGCTAAGACTTCTGATCCATTGCGGAATTACTACGCTTTGCGCTACCGCCTCACGGCTAGGGATGGTGTTATCCTCCTCTCCACTGTCAATGCTTCGCCGCGTGTTGTTGTACCTGCGTCTTTGCGTGCTTCGGTCTTGCGCCTCCTTCACCAAGGGCACTGGGGTGTGTCTCGCACAAAATATCTGGCGCGCCGTCATGTGTACTGGCCTGGCATCGACTCTGAAATAGCACCCATTGTCGCTGCCTGCGGCCCTTGTGCGTCACAGGCCGCTGCCCCGAAGTCATCTTTGTCACCGTGGCCTTCGCCTGAGAAGCCCTGGGAGCACATTCATGCTGACTTTGCGGGACCCTTTTTAGGTACTTATTGGCTCCTCATAATTGACGCCTACTCTAACTTTCCTTTCATTGTCCGTTGCACGTCGCCTACCACCGCGGCAACCACCAGTGCTCTCGCCCGCAGTTTTTCTTTGGAAGCCTCCCCTCTATTCTTGTTACTGATAATGGTCTGCAATTTGCCTCTTCCGAATTTTCGGATTTTTGTGCACGTCACGGTGTTATGCATGTCACGGCCCCGCCGTTCCATCCACAATCAAACGGTGAGGCTGAATGACTGGTCCGCACATTTAAGGATCAGATGCGGAAACTTCTGACTTCTTCTGCTGCTGATGATGCACTTCTCCAGTTTCTGGCGTCTTACCGTTTCACCCCCATGGGCGACCACAGCCCGACTGAGCTCTTACAAGGCCGACAGCCCCGCACGCTACTTCATCTTCTGCGGCATTCCACCTCACGGTCGCGGGTGCCTTCACTTGGTCGGTTCACTGCCGACGACCTTGTCTGGGTACGGAGATATGGCACGCGGCCAAAATGGAGCGCGGGCTGCATCTTACAATTCCTTGGCCAATGCCTGTATGAAATCCAGATAAACACAGGTGTTGCAGTACGTTATTCGGACCAGCTTCGGCCTTGTATGCCAGCAACGCCTGTTCCAAATGCCGCTACACCACCTTCGGCTCTACCTGATGCTCGAGATCTTGGCATCTTTCAATACTCACAACACAGCTCTCATGCCGTCATCGCGATGCCAGCACAAGAACGGCCGCCACCAGGAGACATGCCCATGCAGGAACCGAATGATCATCCTCTGTCAGAGCCAATCTACTCGCCTCCTCCTCCAACAGACGCCGACACATCGCCCATGTCTCGTGTTATATCAACTGGACTTGCCGCAACGTGGAGAATGGTGCATGGGGCCCCAGCAGATTCGACCCCTATGTCTCCTATCATCTCGACCCATTAACATTGGGGACACTTCCGTCTGTACAGGAAGCCTCCTCCTTGAGACTTTACGGCGAGTCAGCCATCTCCAGGACACCTCCACCAGGACCAGTGCAACAATTTCAAAGGGGGGAAAAGTGTTGTGACTCGCTGATCATTCAAAGCGCCGCCGTGCAATTACATGCATCCTCTACGTGCGGCGCTGTCTGCCAGCCATGCAGCAGCTGCGCCACCTAAGCGGCCAGCCAAGCAGCGGCCGCTAGACTGGGACTCAGTGCTCATTCGAATGCTAACGTGTACACGTGTATTGCTTGTCAACTTACTCTGTGACTTATATGTGTTGTGTCGTTCTGAAATATATGTGTTCAACTTGATGTTATAACAGTATGAATATTTACTTCAGTCACATTGCTTAATAGTACATTTCTTAATTTTTGCAGCTCAACTTCTCTGAGTCCACTTTCTATGTGTCCATTATCTTGTACATGGAAGGTATTGTAATGTCTTTGTAAACTGAATTTGTTTCATCGTGCACAGAATTTTGAAGGATGCTAAGCACCCTATACACCATCACAAACCATAAATATATGTGTCCTGCATTGCTATGATGTAAATTGGTATTGGTGAGTTTATCTTTCATGCACTGCTTTGGCAATTTAAAAACAATGTGTTAACTTGCTTGAATTGCAGATGTATTTGTTGAGTGTTCATACTGAAAACATAAATACACATTCACGGTTAAAAAGTAGGAGAAAATTATTTGGACATTAATTTCTCTGAAACTTTCTGGCAGATTAAAACTGTGTGCCCGACCGAGACTCAAACTTGGGACTCGAGTTCAAGTCTCGGTCGGGCACACAGTTTTAATCTGCCAGGAAGTTTCATATCAGCGCACACTCCGCTGCAGAGTGAAAATCTCATTCTGGATTAATTTTTCTGCTCCCCATATGAATATTTACTTCAGTCACATTTTTTGCCAGTACTTTCTTTACTTTTTGTATCACCCCTTCTCTCACTTCATTTTGTATGTTTCCAGAATCTTTTACATTGAACATATTGTAATTTCTTTGTACTTTGAATTTTTTTCATTGTGGTCAGAGCTTTGAAGCACAGTTAGCACCTGATATACCATCACATACCATAAATATATGTGTCCTGCACTGATGCATTGTAAATTGATGTTGGTGTGTCTATCTTTCACTTTGAAGTTCCTAATCCCGTCATCATGCCACTTTTCATTGATTTAAAGAAGCTACTGCCCACTTCAGGCACTATGCTTCAAGTTTATATATATTCTAATGGTGGGCAGACCTTTGAAGACAACACATTGCTTACAGTTCCCCTGTGCTATGTAATAATGTCTGACCACCAATTTTAACTGTGAGCAATCACTCCATAGAAGGCATTGGAGCATGAGTAATCATGCTGGCCTAGCCACTGTAGCACTGGACATCACAGCTTTGGTGTGATGTGTATCCCTACCCCTTCTGATTGATGAATGATACTTGCAACTAAGAAGTTGGAAAATAAGGTGTCAAATATAAAGATGTTTGCATATGTCAAATCATTTTGAGGAATGATGCGCATCTTCAGCATGGGACTGATTACAGCAACTTTGCAGACTGACAAAACTGAATTATGTAATACATTTGGCCATCATCATCATCAATTTCCTGCTGTATTTGCAGGTCCTTTGCATCTCAGTTTCATGTGACTCATTGCACCCTTCTTAATTCTGGCGTATGTGCTGCCATCCATCACATCATCCATGATCAGGAATGTCTTGCTTCCTCACCTCCTCTTTCCTTTCATGTACCCTTTTAAGACTGTTTATGTAAGCCCCTCATTCGTTATTAATTTATGTCGATCATTGGGTATGAGTGTTTATTTATTTGTTATTAGACTCTAATGAACACATTGCTGTGTGCCATGAACCAGACAACAGTAAACAAACAAACCATAAGAACAACGTAAATAAGTAACGCCTTGTACATCACATTGTCCAACGTACTCTACAAGATGCTGACACCAAACATTAATGTGTAACCGCATCCCATTTGTCATAATGTGTAACCTCATCCTATTTGTCATCTACTAACTGCATTTACACTTTCTCATTCAGATATATTCGTAAATACTTAGACATATGTATATCTAATTACAGGAGTGACTATATAAAAGGCCAGACAAGTCACTCACAATTACGATAATCAAAAGTGGTGGGTGGAAGCTTTAAATATGTCTGCTTGTGTCTGTATATGTGTGGGTGGATATGTGTGTGTGTGCGAGTGTATACCCATCGTTTTTTCCCCCTAAGGTAAGTCTTTCCGCTCCCGGGATTGGAATGACTCCTTACTCTCTCCCTTAAAACCCACATCCTTTCGTGTTTCCCTCTCCTTCCTTCTTTCCTGATGAGGCAACAGTTCGTTGCGAAAGCTTGAATTTTGTGTGTATGTTTGTGTTTGTTTGTGTGTCTGTCGACCTGCCAGCACTTTCATTTGGTAAGTCACATCATCTTTGTTTTTAGATATATTTTTCCTACGTGGAATGTTTCCCTCTATTATATATATATATATATACACACACATTCCACGTGGGAAAAAAACAAAGATGATGTGACTTACCAAACGAAAGTGCTGGCAGGTCGATAGACACACAAACAAACACAAACATACACACAAAATTCTAGCTTTCTCAACCAACGGTTGCTACATGAGGAAAGAGGGAAGGAGAGGGAAAGACGTAAGGATGTGGGTTTTAAGGGAGAGGGTAAGGAGTCATTCCAATCCCGGGAGCGGAAAGACTTACCTTAAGGGGAAAAAGGACAGGTATACACTCGCACACACACACATATCCATCCGCACATACACAGACACAAGCAGACATTTGCAAAGGCAAAGAGTTTGGGCAGAGATGTCAGTCGAGGCGGAAGTACAGAGGCAAAGATGTTGTTGAAAGACATGTGAGGCATGAGCGGCGGCAAATTGAAATTAGCGGAGATTGAGGCCTGGCGGATAATGAGAGGAGAGGATATACTGAAGGGCAAGTTCCCATCTCTGGATTTCTGACATCTTGGTGTTAGTGGGAAGTATCTAGATAACCCGGACGGTGTAACACTGTGCCAAGATGTGCTGGCCATGCACCAAGGCATGTTTAGCCACAGGGTGATCCTCATTACCAACAAACACTGCCTGCCTGTGTCCATTCATGTGAATGGACAGTTTGTTGCTGGTCATTCCCACATAGGAAGCGTCACATTGTAGGCAGGTCAGTTGGTAAATCACGTGGGTGCTTTCACACGTGGCTCTGCCTTTGATCGTGTACACCTTCCGGGTTACAGGACTGGAGTAGGTGGTGGTGGGAGGGTTCATGGGACAGGTTTTACACTGGGGGAGGTTACAAGGGTAGGAGCTAGAGGATAGGGAAGGTGGTTTGGGAATTTCATAGGGATGAACTAAGAGGTTACGAAGGTTAGGTGGATGGCGGAAAGACACTCTTGGCGGAGTGGGGAGGATTTCATGAAGAATGGATCTCATTTCAGGACAGGATTTGAGGAAGTCGTATCCCTGCTGGAGAGCCACATTCAGAGTCTGATCCAGTCCCGGAAAGTATCCTGTCACAAGTGGGGCACTTTTGGGGTTCTTCTGTGGAAGGTTCTGAGTTTGAGGAGATGAGGAAGTGGCTCTGGTTATTTGCTTCTGTACCAGGTCGGGAGGGCAGTTGAGGGATGCAAAAGCTGTTTTCAGGTTGTTGGTGTAATGGTTCATGGATTCCGGACTGGAGCAGATTCGTTTGCCACGAAGACCTAGGCTGTAGGGAAGGGACCGTTTGAAGTGGAATGGGTGGCAGCTGTCATAATGGAGGTACTGTTGCTTGTTGGTGGGTTTGATGTGGACGGATGTGTGGAGCTGGCCATTGGACAGGTGGAGGTGAATGTCAAGGAAAGTGGCATGGGATTTGGAGTAGGCCCAGGTGAATCTGATGGAACCAAAGGAGTTGAGGTTGGAGAGGAAATTCTGAAGTTCTTCTTCACTGTGAGTCCAGATCATGAAGATGTCATCAATAAATCTGTACCAAACTTTGGGTTGGCAGGCCTGGGTAACCAAGAAGGCTTCCTCTAAGCGACCCATGAATAGGTTGGCGTATGAGGGGGCCATCCTGGTACCCATGGCTGTTCCCTTTAATTGTTGGTATGTCTGGCCTTCAAAAGTGAAGAAGTTGTGGGTCAGGATGAAGCTGGCTAAGGTAATGAGGAAAGAGGTTTTAGTTAGGGTGGCAGGTGATCGGCGTGAAAGGAAGTGCTCCATTGCAGCAAGGCCCTGGACGTGCGGAATATTTGTGTATAAGGAAGTGGCATCAATGGTTACAAGGATAGTTTCCGGGGATAACAGACAAGCATTCTGGCTAATGGTAAGGCTGTTGGACAAGACGCTTGCTTCCATTGTAAATTTGTGGAGCGAAGGGTCTGCTTGTGTCTGTATATGTGTGGATGGATATGTGTGTGTGTGTGAGTGTATACCCGTCCTTTTTTCCCCCTAAGGTAAGTCTTTCCGCTCCCGGGATTGGAATGACTCCTTACCCTCTCCCTTAAAACCCACATCCTTTCGTCTTCCCCTCTCCTTCCCTCTTTCCTGACGAAGCAACCGTTGGTTGCGAAAGCTGGAATTTTGTGTGTATGTTTGTGTTTGTTTGTTTGTCTATCGATGTGCCAGGGCTCTCGTTTGGTAAGTCACATCATCTTTGTTTTTAGATATGAGGATCACCCTGTGGCTAAACATGCCTTGGTGCACGGCCAGCACATCTTGGCACAGTGTTACACCGTCCGGGTTATCTGGATACTTCCCACTAACACCAACCTATCCGAACTCCGGAGATGGGAACTTGCTCTTCAATATATCCTCTCTTCCCGTTATCCACCAGGCCTCAATCTCCGCTAATTTCAAGTTGCCGCCACTCATACCTCACCTGTCATTCAACAACATCTTTGCCCCTGCACTTCTGCCTTGACTGACATCTCTGCCCAAACTCTTTGCCTTTACAAATGTCTGCTTGTGTCTGTGTATGTGCGGATGGATATGTGTGTGTGTGTGTGTGTGTGCGAGTGTATACCTGTCCTTTTTTCCCCCTAAGGTGAGTCTTTCTGCTCCCGGGATTGGAATGACTCCTTACCCTCTCCCTTAAAACCCACATCCTTTCGTCTTTCCCTCTCCTTCCTTCTTTCCTGACGAAGCAACGGTTGGTTGCGAAAGCTAGAATTTTTTGTGTATGTTTGTGTTTGTTTGTGTGTCTGTCGACCTGCCAGAACGAAACTTTAATAAGCTTGATCTAAAGAAATATTTAGCATGTTTCTTGAGAGTTGCAGCACTGCATTTCAACCACGTGGCAAGACCCTAAATCTAAAAAATCACGCCTACAGGTTGCTACTGAGGAGCGTCTGTCATATGTTAAAGAAGAATATAATAAAATGCTGGAAGAATACACAATAAGAGAAAGAGAACTGGAAATATTACGTGGACAGATGAGTGAAAAAAATGGAGATGAGCATCAGGTTAGAGAACTATTGGCATCTTCTGAAGCAGAGATGTTAGAACTGGAGGGAAGACTGCATGCATTAAGGACACAGACAAATGAGGTACTGATGTGTGTTAATATAGAAAAAAATTCTGATATTTGTAATATATCCTAAATTTTCACAAAAACTGTCAGCATTTAGTTCATTCATTCTTGTACAGTATTTACCAAATAGAAGCGGTGCTGAGGTGCAAACAAGCTATTATAAAGGATGGTAGACTGCTTATCTTTCTGAAAAATACATTCTCTTAGGGGTGAGAAAAATGGAAAACATTTGTGTGTGTGTGTGTGTGTGTGTGTGTGTGAGAGAGAGAGAGAGAGAGAGAGAGAGAGAGAGAGCTGTGTCCAAAACCTGAGCAATTGATTATATGGTGCTCAGTGTACCTCTTCTATTTGGTAAGTAATGATCTATCTTCATATAAATATTACACACATCAAAAAAAAGTTTTGCATCATCTCGGTTCTGACAGTTCTAGAACTTGTACAGAAAACTGGAATAGAGATCAACATAAACGTCATTTCTGCCCTTTTTATTGCTCATGAAAACCATACATTGCATGTTGTACCACCATACAGCGAAACCTTCAGAGGTGGTAGTCCAGATTTCTGTACACACTGGTACCTCTAATTCCCAGTGGCACATCCTCTTGCATTGAAGAATGTCTGTATTCATCATGGCATACTATCCACAAGTTCATCAAGGCACTGTTGGTCCAGATTGTTCCACTCCTCAATAGCGATTCGGCATAGATCCCTCAGAGGGGTTGGTGGGTCACATTGTCCATAAACAGCGTAAATTGTCGTCCATGAAGATGAATGCCTTGCCAATGTGTTTCCGATAGGGTTGCACTATATGTTATAGGATGGCATTCACGTATCGTACACCCATTACAGCGCCTCCCATGACCACCAGCGGCGTACATTGGCCCCACATAATGCCACCCCAAAACCGGCAGGGAATCTCCACCTTGCAGCACTCACTGGACCATGGGTCTAAGGCATTCAGCCTGACTGGATTGCCTCCAAACATGTCTCTGACGATTGTCTGGTTGAAGGCATATGTGACACTCATCGGTGAAGAGAACGTAATGCCAATCCTCAGCGGTCCATTTGGCATGTTGTTGGGTCCACCTGTACCACACTGCATGGTGTCATTGTTGCAAAGATGCACCTCACCATGGACATCGGGAGTGAAGTTGCTCATCCTGCAGCCTACTGTGCACAGTTTGAGTCATAACATGATGTCCTGTGGCTGCAGGAAAAGCATTATTCAACATGGTGACACTGCTGTCAGGATTCCTCCAAGCGATAATCCATAGGTAGTGGTCATCTACTGCAGTAGTAGCCCTTATGCGGCCTCAGCAAGGTATGTTATCAACAGTTCCTGTCTCTCTGTATGTCCTTCATGTCCGAACAACATCACTTTGGTTCACTCCGAGACACCTGGACACTTCCCTTGTTGAGAGCCCTTCCTGGCACAAAGTAACAATGCAGACATGATCGAACCATGGTATTGACCATCTAGGCATGGCTGAACTACACACAACACGAGCTGTATACCTCCTTCCTGGCGGAATGATTGGAACTGATTGGCTGTCGGACCCCCTCTGTCTAATAGGCACTACTCATGCATGGTTGTTTACATCTTTAGGTGGGTTTAGTGACATCTCTGAACAGTCAGAGAGACTGTGTCTGTAGTACACTATCCACAGTCAATGACTATCTTCAGGAGCTCTGGGAACTGGGGTGATGCAAAACTTTTTGTTGTGTATGTGTTGCATCCTGGATTTTCCATTTATGTGCATTACCTTTACACATTGCTTTTCATATATTCGATCATGAGCGAGAACTCTCGGGGACGTGAAAGAGGTCAAGATATACTTTTTATCACACTCACACAGTGAGAACTATGGTGAACTGCTTCTATAAAATACACTCCTGGAAATGGAAAAAAGAACACATTGACACCGGTGTGTCAGACCCACCATACTTGCTCCGGACACTGCGAGAGGGCTGTACAAGCAATGATCACACGCACGGCACAGCGGACACACCAGGAACCGCGGTGTTGGCCGTCGAATGGCGCTAGCTGCGCAGCATTTGTGCACCGCCGCCGTCAGTGTCAGCCAGTTTGCCGTGGCATACGGAGCTCCATCGCAGTCTTTAACACTGGTAGCATGCCGCGACAGCGTGGATGTGAATCGTATGTGCAGTTGACGGACTTTGAGCGAGGGCGTATAGTGGGCATGCGAGAGGCCGGGTGGACGTACCGCCGAATTGCTCAACACGTGGGGCGTGAGGTCTCCACAGTACATCAATGTTGTCGCCAGTGGTCGGCGGAAGGTGCACGTGCCCGTCGACCTGGGACCGGACCGCAGCGACGCACGGATGCCTGCCAAGACCGTAGGATCCTACGCAGTGCCGTAGGGGACCGCACCGCCACTTCCCAGCAAATTAGGGACACTGTTGCTCCTGGGGTATCGGCGAGGACCATTCGCAACCGTCTCGATGAAGCTGGGCTACGGTCCCGCACACCGTTAGGCCGTCTTCTGCTCACCCCCCAACATCGTGCAGCCCGCCTCCAGTGGTGTCGCGACAGGCGTGAATGGAGGGACGAATGGAGACGTGTCCTCTTCAGCGATGAGAGTCGCTTCTGCCTTGGTGCCAATGATGGTCGTATGCGTGTTTGGCGCCGTGCAGGTGAGCGCCACAATCAGGACTGCATACGACCGAGGCACACAGGGCCAACACCCGGCATCATGGTGTGGGGAGCGATCTCCTACACTGGCCGTACACCACTGGTGATCGTCGAGGGGACACTGAATAGTGCACGGTACATCCAAACCGTCATCGAACCCATTGTTCTACCATTCCTAGACCGGCAAGGGAACTTGCTGTTCCAACAGGACAATGCACGTCCGCATGTATCCCGTGCCACCCAACGTGCTCTAGAAGGTGTAAGTCAACTACCCTGGCCAGCAAGATCTCCGGATCTGTCCCCCATTGAGCATGTTTGGGACTGGATGAAGCGTCGTATCACGCGGTCTGCACGTCCAGCACGAACGCTGGTCCAACTGAGGCGCCAGGTGGAAATGGCATGGCAAGCCGTTCCACAGGACTACAGCCAGCATCTCTACGATCGTCTCCAGGGGAGAATAGCAGCCTGCATTGCTGCGAAAGGTGGATATACACTGTACTAGTGCCGACATTGTGCATGCTCTGTTGCCTGTGTCTATGTGCCTGTGGTTCTGTCAGTGTGATCATGTGATGTATCTGACCCCAGGAATGTGTCAATAAAGTTTCCCCTTCCTGGGACAATGAATTCACGGTGTTCTTATTTCAATTTCCAGGAGTGTATGTTCTTTTTTTTCCACCCATTGGCCCCCTCACCTCAGTGAGAAAAATGGCTGCAAAAATGCACACATACAACTAGGAACTGCTCACCAACTAGATAACTAAATACATGAGTAATTTTAAGTTCCCATAGTCTCAACTTCCGGGAGGAGGGTGGCGGAGGGGGGGGGGGGGGGGGGGGGGACGATGAGAGAATAGAGAGAGAGAGACTGAGAAATCAATAGAAATCAGTGATATCAATATGATAAGATCAGAGTAATTTTATTTCCAATTTTTAAGTTGAAGGCTAAGAAAAAGTATTGCACAGTTATACTAATGTTCTATTGTTGTTATTGTGATGTTAAGTCTGAAGCCTGGTTATTGAAGTCTATCCTGTATGAGCCTCTTCTACGGGATGTGTCCTATCAACCAGTAATTTCTGTTGTGAAGTTGTGTCATAAATTAATTTTCTCCTCAAATCAGTTTACTACTTCTTCATTAGTTACTTGATTTACACATCTAGTTTTCAGCATTCTTCTGTAGCACCACATTTCAAAAGTTTTCGTAATCTTCTCATCTGAACAGTTTCTTGACCAAGTTTTACTTCACACAAGGTCTCACTCCAGATAAATGCCCACTGCAAGATTTACAAACAGCTAAATTCAGTGTTAACAAATTTCTCTTTCTTAGAAATGCATTTTTTGTTGTTATATCATTTGTACTTCTGCCATCACCAGTTATTTTGATGCCCAGATAGCAGAACTAAAGTGCTATTTTTAGTGTCTTAATTTCCTAGTCTAATTCCATCAGAATCATCTGATTTGATTCCATTGTCCTTGGTTTCCTTTTTTAAACCTCTTTTCAAAACAGTATCTCTTTGATCCAACTGATTTTGCAAGTCTGTTGCTGTCTTTGATAGAAGTACAGTGTCATCAGCCAACCTCAAATTGAAAATTTTTCGCCTGGAACCTTAATTCTTTTTTCTATACTTCATCTATACAGGGTGGAGAAAAATTGTGTCACGAAATTTTAAACCTGGATAGTTAATGCCAGTAAGAACCAAAATTACTAATGTTGTGTAGGTCAACAATGCACTATTTTTAAACTATGGAAACTTGGCACCACGCACTCTGATTGCCCTTTTGCCGGATGGTCTAGACAATGCATGACCATGAATGCTTTGCCTGCCAAAGATCATAATGTATCCAAGGCAGCCCGCACGCTCAGTGGTAGCACGCTAGCCTTCCACACTGGGGGTGTGGGGCGAATCTGCCAGGGTCCTGACACATCCATTGTAGTGTTATTATAAGACATACTGGGAACAAACCCATCAACAGCTGTTAGTTCATGTACAGAAAGCTTGAGAACAAATTGTATCAACCCTGAAAAGGGCCTTTTGTAGCTAGGACACTGTTAACTTAAAGCAGGTGCTCGAACTGGCAATCCACTGACACAAGTTTGGTAATGTTGCATGGCGTTTTGCTGAGCTCTTTCAAATTATTCCTGGCATTGCCCTTATATGATTGGCAGCATGTTGAATGTGATCCATTAATTCTTCTTCGTTTCTAGGTGGTTTGCATCCTAGTGGGTGTACTAGAACCTTGAAGCATCCCCACAAGAAAAAGTCCTGTTGCATGAGGTCTGATTGATGATCATGGGGGCCATGTCCTACAACCACCTCTCCCAGTTACTTGGCTGTCAAAGAGTTAATTTAAATATCTGCACACAGCATGACTATTATGTGTGGGTGCTCCACCATGCAACAAATGTGTAGCCGTATGTCCAGGGAAACATCTTCCAGCAGGCTGGGTAGAATTTCTTGCCAGAAGTGAAGGTAATTTTCCCCGGTAAGTTGAGGACGTAGATGGGCCAACCCAGTCAGATGGTCACCCACAATGCCTGCCCAAATGTTGAGCGAAAATGGGTCCTGGTGTACGTGACATGAGGATTTTCCCTTTCCCAGTAATGAACGTTTCAAATATTGTAAAGCCATCCCCGTGGAAGGTGTACTTGTTGGTAAGCAACACGGTAGTGGAGAAATCAGGATCTCGTGCAACATGTCGCAGGAACTACAGGAAAAACCCTAGCCTGTGTTCATATTCTGCAACAAGATTTAGGTCTTCGGCAGGGTGGAAGTTAAAAGGATGCTGGACACCATCCCCCAAAACCTCCCAGACTAACGGATGAGTGACCCCCATGTCATGTCCAACCACTTGAGTACCTATTGTAGGTGTTTCCTCAAAGCACACAAGAACAGTCTCTTCAAACACAACTTCCCATTGTGTTCGATGTCTTCCAGCATCACGATGATATTCTGCTAATGAGCCTGTTTTGCCACGTCATGGGTGAACTGCTGTAAATGTTTGCAGATGTGGGTAGCATCTTGGCGGGTACCATTCTTCATACAACCATCAAGCTTCATCTGCTTAACTGTCAGTTTGTCCATAAACAAAAACCTTATCTTGTTGCAAGTGATGTGTGTGTGCTCCGAAGCAAAGCTTAGGTGTGAATGCCTCTCATGTGAGGTGGAAACAAACAGCAAGACCTGTATGACATGTGTGGGTATCATGTTGGGGCAGTGATGGGGTGAGGTACGTTTGTATGTGTGAACTGACAACCCGTTAACCGCCTAATGGCAACAGGGCAATCCCACGGCAAATCGAAACACATGGCACCAAGTTTTTCTAGTTTAAAAATGGTGTGTTGTTGACATATGCAACATTAGTAATTTTGATTCCCACTGGCATCAGCTATCCAGGGCTAAAATTTCATGAGACAATTTTTCTCCACCTCATATATATGTACATACATACTCTGCAAGCCACTGTATGGTACGTAGTGGGAGGGCCCTTGTACCACTGCTGGTCATTTCCTTTCCTGTTCCGCTTGTAAATATAATGAAGTGACAAAATATTGTGTCAGACCTCCTTTTGCCCAGCAGCCTGTCATGGCATGGACTTAACAAGTGTTGGAAGTCCCATGCAGCAATACTGACCCTTGCTACCTCTATAGCAGTCCATAATATCGAAACTGTTGCCGGTGCAGGATTTTGTGCATGAATTCATCTCTCACTTATGTCATATAAATATTTGATATGATTCATGCTGGGTGATCTAGTTGGGCAAATTATTCACTTGAACTGTCCAGAATTTTCTTCAAACCAGTCATGAACTGTTGTGGCCTGGTGACGTGGCACATTGTTGTCCATAAAAACCCCATCCTTGTTTGTGAACATGAAGTTCATGAATGGTCTTGAAGTAGCCAAACACAACCATTTTCAGTCAGTGACTGGTTCAGTTAGACCAGAGGATCCAGTCCATTCCATGTAAACACAGTCCATACCATCATGAAGCCATTAACAGCTTCACAGTGCCTTGTTGACAACCTGAGCCCGTGACTTCCTGGGGACTGCACCACACTTGAAACCTACCACGAGCTCTTACCAACTGAAATCAAGACTCATCTGACCAGGCCACAGTTTTCCAGTCACCTAGAGCTAGAGTCCAACCAATACTGTCCCAGGCCTAGGGGGACAGTGCAGGTGATGCCGTGCTGTTATCAAAGGCATTTATGAGAGTCGTCGTCTGCCAAATCCCATTAATACCAAATTTTGGTGCGCTGTCCTAATGGAAATATTTGTTGTATATCCTGCATTGATTTCTGCCATTATTTCACACATTGTTTCTTGTCTGTTAGCACTGATAACTCTACACAAATGGTGTTGCCCTCATTCATTAAGTGAAGGCTGTTGTCCACAGTGTTGTCCGTGGTGAGAGGTAAAGCCTGAAATTTGATATTCTGAGTATACTCTTGACA
Organism: Schistocerca americana; assembly: GCF_021461395.2. Classification (NCBI taxonomy): domain Eukaryota; kingdom Metazoa; phylum Arthropoda; class Insecta; order Orthoptera; family Acrididae; genus Schistocerca; species Schistocerca americana. The sequence continues at coordinate 944,911,136 of NC_060121.1, read as the reverse complement.
TTGTGGATGTGGGAATATTGAATTCCCTAATGGTTTTCAAAATGGAATGTCCCATGCATCTGTCTCCATTTACCATTCCAAATTCAAAGTCTGTTAATTCCCATTGTGCAGCCTTAATCACATTGGAAACCTTTTCTCATGTATCACCTGAGTACAGATGACAGTTCCTTTTCTATCGTGACTGCAATACTACCTCTATCTGCATATGTGCATATTATCATCCTGTGACTTTTGCCACATCAGTGTAGGGCAAGGGAAAAATGACGATCTATATGCATCTATATGAACCCTAATTTCTCTTATCTTATCTTTGTGGTCCCTATACAAAATGTACTTTAACAGCAGTAGAATTGTTCTGCTGTCAGTTTCAAATTTTCTCAATAGTGGTCTGTGAAAAGAACATTGTCTTCTCTCCAGGAATTCCCACTCGAGTTTTCAATGCATCCCTATAATACACACATGTTGATCAAACCAACCAGTAACAAATCTAACAGCCTGCCTCTGAATTGCTTCTAAGTTTTCCTTCAATCAAACCTGTTGGGGATCGCAAACACTTGGATAGTATTCAGGAATGGGTACGCACTAATGTTCTATACACGGTCTCCTTAACAGGTGAATCACTCTTTCCTAAAATTCTCCCAATAAACCAAAGTCAACGGTTCACTATCCCTATTAATGTCCCTCTGTGCTTGTTCCATTTCATATCACTCTGCAATGTTATGATCTGATATTTAATCATTTCGACTGTGTCAAGCAGCACACTACTAATTCTGTATTTGAACTTTATGGGATTGTTTTTCCTACACATCTACATTAACTTACATTTTTCTACATTTAGAGCAAGCTGCCATTCATCAGACCAACTAGAAATTTTGCCCAGGCCATTTTATATCCTCCTACAGTCACTCAATGACACCTTTTTGCATGCCACAGTATAATCAGCAAATGGCTGCTGGTTACTGCTCACCCGGTCTGTCAGATCGTTTATGTATATGGAGAATATTTCTCCTTGGTTTTCCTTACTGGTCATTCAGTGTACGTACAGATCAAATATCACCTGAGATTGGCTATAACATTGTCTCATCACCATCTCAAAAACTGCTTGTTTTCCTCATAATTCAGTTCTTGCAGTTGGTATTCATGCAAAATGTGAACAGTCTTTCACTTCCTGTAATTTAACCATTCTACCTTCAGAATTTCAAAGAGTGTATTACATTTGACATTGTCAGACACTCTTTCTACATCCACAAATTCTCTAAAGGCAGGTTTGCCTTTTGTAAATTTATTTGCTAAAGTAAGTATTACTGGTAATATTGCCTTAGGTGTCCCTTCATTTCTCTGGAATCCAGATTGATAATCTCCAAAGATTACTTCTACCAGCCCTTCCATTCTTCTCTAAATAATTTGTGCTAGTATTGTGCAGCCATGACATTAATCTTATGGTTTGGTAGTATTCACTCCTGTCAGCACCTTTATCTATGAAGTAGTAGGTATTACAGTCTTCTAGAAGCTGAAGTTAGTTTTCCTGCTGCTTCATATACCTTTTATACCAGGCAAAATAATTTCATCATGGCTGGCTCTCCCAAGAATCTCAATAATTTTGAGGGAATACAGATGTCTAACAAACGACATGACACAAAATGCTAAACGGCAAAGCAGGAATGACTAAAGCAGAAATGCAAACCTGTAAAATGATGCATGACTATTGGGGTTGGCGGCAGGTGGGGCGGGATAGGGGGGATTTGGCAGCCAGATGATTTATCTAAAAGCAACCGATTTAAAAAATGCTGTAAATAATGATGGCAGCAATCAAAAGGGTCTCAAATGTTTCTCAATGTTGAATTCTTCTTATAGTATAATATCTCCCATCCTGGTTTCATCATTTCATTTACAAGGTGTACAACTTTGCTTCCAACATTTGTCGATAGGTGGTGACATTGATAAGTAACGGTCGGAAGAAACAGATCGCAGCCATCAGGCAGTTAACTTGGACCATGGACAACATAACCTCATTCAAACATTAGTCGATTTGTGTCAGCATCATAAAGTTGTTCTTGATTAAAAATGTCAGTTTACGAGCCTAATTCTCGTCAGTTGCGGGAGGTGTTACTGTTTTGTTTCAATGTGAAGAGAACAGCATCTGAGTCTCATCAAATGCTCTCAAGTACATATGGTAAGGACACTATTAGTGAAAGAACGTGTCATGAGTGGCTTCAATGCTTCAAGAATGGTGATTTTAACATCGTAGACCAGCATAGTGGTGGAAGAGAGAGAGTTTTCGAAGGTGCAGAATTGGGACGTCAAACTCAAGAATAATTGGCATGATTAGTGGGAGTGACACAGCAATCCATTTCAAAACGTCTCAAGGCTATGGGCATGATTCAGAAAGAAGGAACTTGTGTCCCCTGTGAGCTGAAACCAAGAGATGTTGAACGGCTTTTGTGTGTTTGTGAACAGTTGCTTCAGAGGCAAAAATGGAAGGGATTTCTGCATCGCATTGTGACTGGGGACGAAAAATGGGTTCATTATGATAACCCTAAATGCAAAAAATCATGGGGATATCCCAGCCATGTTTCCATGTCGACGGCCAAACTGAATATTCGCAGCTCCAAGATCATGCCCTGCATTTGGTGGGACCAGGACGGCGTCGTGTACTATGAGACGTTAAAATCAATTGAAACAATCATAGGTGCTCGTTATCAAACACAATTAATGCATTTGAGCAGAGCATTAAAAGACAAATGGCCGCAACACAGCGAGAGGCACAGTAAAGTGATTTTGCAGCATGGCAACGCTTGACCCCATGTTGCAAAAAAGGTCAAAACATACTTGGATATGTTATAATGGGAAGTCCTACTCCACCCGCCATATTCTCAACACATTGCTCCCTCTGACTATCAACTGCTTAGATCAATGGCGCATGGCCTGGCTGACAAACACTTCTGATCTCATGCAGAAGTCACATATTGGATCGATTCATGGAGCACTTTAAAAGATGATCAATTTTTTCGATCCAGAATTTGTACACTGCCTGAAAGATTTGAGAACGTAGCGGCCAGTGATGGAAAATACTTTGAATGATACACATGTAACCAATTTGCTTCATTAAAGCCTTAAATGTTGAGGAAAAAAATGGTGGAAGCAAAGTTGAACACCATGTACGTTTTCTTCTCTTTATGTAATAATGTCTTCAAGTTTGTTTCCTTCTTATATATTCCCTCCATATATTCTATAGATTTCTTCTAGGCTCTCGATATATTCCTTCCACACTTCAGCCTTCCCTCCTTTGATTAGTACTGGCCTGTCTTCAGAGTTCTTAATATCCTTACAGGTGTATCTCTTTTCTCTAAAGATATTTTTAATTTTTCAATAACTAAATAAATTTTTGGTCAGATGTTTGAGCAGAGTGAAAACAAAATTCCCTATAAATTTCACAGTGGTTTCATAGCCAAAGTGTTGTGACTCGCCGATCATTCAAAGCGCCGCCACACAATTACGCGCGTCCTCTACGTGCGGCGCTGTCTACCAGCCATGCAGCAGCTGCGCCACCTAAGCGGCCAGCCGAGCAGCGGCCGCTAGACTGGGACTCAGTGCTCATTCGAATGCTAACATCTACACATGTCTTGCTTGTCAACTTACTCTGTGACTTATATGTGTTGTGTCATTCTGAAATATATTTGTTAAACTTGACGTTACAACAATTGGCGACGAGGTAGTGGATTTTTCCTTTTCACCGTTGACCCACAGGGTTCCATGGCTACTGTCGAGCAACTATTGCAAAATCTCCTTGAACAGCCAACGCTTCTAACAGCGGCGATTCGCGATTTTTTCGCGGCATCAAATGCGGGGCATTTCTCGTTGTTGGCTGTACCTCCTTTTCCTCCTTACAACGAGACGGCGAAGACTGGTCTGATTATGAAAAACGTCTTCGACAGCACTTCTTGGCATTTCATGTCACGGACGAACAACCATGTAAGTCTCTGTTCCTTTCCTGGATTTCACCTCAAATGTATCGGTTGTTGTCGCAATTGGCTCCTTTGAAGGATCCTGCATCTTTGTCCTTTGCAGAAATGTGCTCACTTCTGTCTGTCTATTTTCAAAAGCAAACGCATGTGGTAGCCTCTCATGTTGCCTTTTATTGTTGTCAAAAACAGCCACATCAATCCTATTGCGCTTGGGCTGCTGAACTTCACGGCCCCAGTCGAAAGTGTCAATTTGTTACTGACGTTCACAAAGAATCCTATGCCGATTCCATGGTACGGGATGCTATTATCCGGTTGGCGCCTGACGAAGAAGTTCGGCAACGTGCCCTTCAGTTGGCGAATCCGACTCTAGATGAAGTTCTCTCCATTGCGCAGTCTTTTGAAATTTCTTGCGCCGCTGGGGCACAAATAGAGGCATGGGGTGATGTCAGGGAAATACAACCTCTGTGCGCTGTTAACGACGCGTGCGGCGCTTCCCCGCCGGCCGACGTGGCCGCAGAGCGCTCCCACGTGCAGCCTCGGCCTAGCCATAAACAACCCGCTAAGAAACTGCAACAAAACCCCCGGCAACTTCCTTCATGTCTGTGATGTTTTACGAAACATTCACGTGAGGATTGTCCCCAACGTTGGGCTGTGTGTCACAATTGCAAAAAGAAAGGTCATGAGTCTTCTGTTTGCAAATCCAACCACATACATGATGTTCATGAACATGACGCTGATTCTGATTCTGTGTTGTCTGTCAATTGCACTTCTTCCGTTTCAAGGAAGTTATTCCTCACTGTCCAAATACTTGGTCGAGATGTTCGCATGCAGGTGGATACCAGTTCTGCTGCCACTATAATTAATTCTCAGACGTATCTTCTGTTGGGTTCTCCATTCCTGTCACCTGTCACTCGACAATTACGGACGTACAATAAACAGAAGATTTCTCTCTTGGGACAGTTTAATGCTCAGGTATCTTACAAATCCGCCGTTCGCACTGTTCCCATATTTATGGTCGACCAGAGCAACGCAGAAAATATTTTTGGTTTCGATGCCTTTCGTGTTTTTGGGTTCTCCATAGATGACTCTGTCAATATAGTCTCTGACGCTATTCCTTATGCTCAACTGGATTCCTTGTCGACGACATTTTCGGCCCTTTTTTCTCCTGGGTTAGGCCGTGCAAACGACTTTGAAGCTCATATCACGCTCAAACCTACTGCTTGGCCAAAGTTTTTTCAGGGGTCGGCCCATTCCTGTGGCCCTTTGTGATCGGGTAAAACAGGAGTTGGATCATCTCACTACTTCAGGGGTCTTGCTTCCTGTCACTTCCAGTGAGTGGTCCTTCCTTGTCGTTGTCATTGCTAAGCCAAATGGTGATATTCATCTCTGTGGCGATTTCAAAGCCACTGTAAATGCTCAATGCCTCATCGACACTTACCCTATGCCCCGTCCTGAAGAACTGTTCACTAAACTTGCTGGAGGCCAGTATTTTTCTAAAATTGACCTGTCAGAAGCTTATCATCAACTTCCTCTCGATGCTGCTTCCCGGCAGTTTCTGGTCCTTAACACGCCTTTAGGCCTCTATCAATACCAACGCTTGCCTTTTGGGGTTGCTAGCGCTCCTGCTCTCTTTCAGCAATTCTTGGAACAATTATTGCTCCCTGTCCCTGGGTGTATCAATTACGTGGACGACATTGTTGTCACTGGCTCCACCACTGAAGAACATATTCAAAATCTCTGCACACTTTTTCATGTCTTACAGACTGCCGGTCTTAAGTGTAATCTTCAGAAATCACAATTTTTTCAGGTATCTATCACGTACTTGGGGTTTCAACTCTCTCGGGATGGTATTCGTCCGCTTCAGCAAACTGTCGCAGTGATCGATGCCCTTTCTCGCCCTACATCTGTTAAGGAACTGCAGGCCTTCTTGGGGAAAATAGCATACTATCACAAGTTTTTACCGCCTGCGGTTTCGGTGGCTCAGCCGTTGCATCGCCTCTTGCATAAAAACGTGCCTTTTCACTGGTCCGCGTCATGCGATGCGGCTTTCCAGAAATTGAAGACTATGCTGAAACAGGCCCCGTGCCTGGCTACTTATCGACTTGGCCAACATCTTGTTCTTGCCACAGACGCCTCTCAATACGGGGTCGGTGCAGTCCTTGCGCACCGTTTTTCTGGCGGTTTGGAACAACCCATTGCTTATGCCTCCAAAATGCTCACGGAGGCCCAACAAAAGTACTCTCAAATTGAAAAAGAAGCTTTGGCCATTATTATTTATGCTCTTTATAAGTTTGGTGTTTTTCTCTATGGCTCAAAATTTCATCTTGTTACAGATCACAATCCCCCCATGAACCATGGACCTTGCCATTGGTGTGGAGGCTTGCGTGCCTCAGCGATACAGATGGTCGTACCGTAGGTGCAACCACAACCGAGGGGTATCTGTTGAGAGGCCAAACAAACGTCAAACGTGTGGTTCCTGAAGAGGGGCAGCAGCCTTTTCAGTAGTTGCAGGGGCAACGGTCTGGATGATTGACTGATCTGGCCCCGTAACACTAACCAAAACGGCCTTGCTGTTTTGGTACTGCGAACAGCTGAAAGCAAGGGGAAACTACAGCCGTAATTCTCTCCGAGGGCATGCAGCTTTACTGTATGATTAAATGATGATGGCGTCCTCTTGGGTAAAATATTCCAGAGGTAAAACAGTCCCCCATTCGGATCTCCGGGCGGGGACTACTCAAGGGGAGGATGTTATCAGGAGAAAGAAAATTGGCATTCTACGGATCGGAGCGTGGAATGTCAGATTCCTTAATTGAGCAGGTAGGTTAGAAAATTTAAAAAGGGAAATGGATAGGCTTAAGTTAGATATAGTGGGAATTAGTGAAGTTCGGTGGCAGGAGGAACAAGACTTTTGGTCAGGTGAATACAGGGTTATAAATACAAAATCAAATAGAGGTAATGCAGGAGTAGGTTTAATAATGAATAAAAAAATAGGACTGCGGGTAAGCTACTACAAACAGCATAGTGAACGCATTATTGTGGCCGAGATAGAGACGAAGCCCACACCTACTACAGTAGTACAAGTTTATATGCCAACTAGCTCTGCAGATGATGAAGAAATTGAAGAAATGTATGATGAGATAAAAGAAATTATTCAGGTAGTGAAGAGAGACGAAAATTTAATAGTCATGGGTGACTGGAATTCGAGTGTAGGAAAAGGGAGTGTAGTAGGTGTATATGGATTGGGACCTAAGAAATGAAGGAGGAAGCCATCTGGTAGAATTTTGCACAGAGCATAACTTAACACTTGGTTCAAGAATCATAAAAGAAGGTTGTGTACATGGAAGAATCCTGGAGATATTAAAAGGTATCAGATAGGTTATGTAATAGTAAGACAGAGATTTAGGAACCAGGTTTTAAATTGTAAGACATTTCCAGGGGCAGATGTGGACTCTGACCACAATCTATTGGTTATGAACTGCAGATTGAAATTGAAGAAACTGCAAAAAGGTGGGAATTTAAGGAGATGGGACCTAGATAAACAGACTAAACCAGAGGTTGTACAGAGTTTCAGGGTGAGCATAAGGGAACAATTGACAGCAGTGGGGGAAAAAAGTACAGTAGAAGAAGAATGGGTAGCTCTGAGGGATGAAGTAGTGAAGGCAGCAGAGGATCAAGTAGGTAAAAAGATGAGGGCTAGTAAAAATCCTTGGGTAACAGAAGAAATATTGAATTTAATTGATGAAAGGAGAAACTATAAAAATGCAGTAAATGAAGCAGGCAAAAAGGAATACAAACGTCTCAAAAATGAGATCGACAGGAAGTGCAAAATGGCTAAGCAGGGATGGCTAGAGGACAAATGTAAGGATGTAGAGGCTTATCTCACTAGGGGTAAGATTGATACTGCCTACAGGCAAATTAAAGAGACGAAACTTCCTGGCAGATTAAAACTATGTGCCCGACCGAGACTCGAACTCGGGACCTTTGCCTTTCGCGGGCAAAGGTCCCGAGTTCGAGTCTCGGTCGGGCACACAGTTTTAATCTGCCAGGAAGTTTCATATCAGCGCACACTCCGCTGCAGAGTGAAAATCTCATTCTGGAAATTAAAGAGACCTTTGGAGAAAAGAGCTCAGATGGAAACCCAGTTCTAACCAAAGAAGGGAAAGCAGAAAGATGGAAGAGGTGTATAGAGGGCCTATACAAGGGCGATGTACTTGAGGACAATATTATAGAAATGGAAGAGAATGTAGATGAAGATGAAATGGGAGATACGATACTGCATGAAGAGTTTGACAGAGCACTGAAAGGCCTGAGCCGATACAAGGCCCCGGGAGTAGACAACAATCCATTAGAACTACTGACGGCCTTGGAAGAGCCACTCCTGACAAAACTCTACCATCTGGTGAGCAAGATGTATGAGACAGGTGAAGTACCCTCAGACTTCAAGAAGAATATAATAATTCCAATCCCAAAGAAAGCAGGTGTTGACAGATGTGAAAATTACCGAACTATCAGTTTAATAAGTCACAGCTGCAAAATACTAACACGAATTCTTTGCAGACGAATGGAAAAACTGGTAGAAGCCGACATCGGGGAAGATCAGTTTGGATTCCATAGAAATATTGGATACATGAGGCAATACTGACCTTACGACTTATCTTAGAAGAAAGATTAAGGAAAGGCAAACCTACATTTCTAGCATTTGTAGACTTAGATAAAGCTTTTGACAATGTTGACTGGAATACTCTCTTCCAAATTCTAAAGGTGGCAGGGGTAAAATACAGGGAGCGAAAGGCTATTTACAATTTGTACAGAAACCAGATGGCAGTTATAAGAGTCGAGGGACATGAAAGGGAAGCAGTGGTTGGGAAGGGAGTGAGACAGGGTTGTAGCCTTTCCCCGATGTTATTCAATCTGTATATTGAGCAAGCAGTGAAGGAAACAAAAGAAAAATTCGGAGTAGGTATTAAAATCCATGGAGAAGAAATAAAAACTTTGAGGTTCGCCGATCACATTGTAATTCTGTCAGAGACAGCAAAGGACTTGGAAGAGCAGTTGAACGGAATGGACATTGTCTTGAAAGGAGGATATAAGATGAACATCAACAAAAGTGAAACGAGGATAATGGAATGTAGTTGAATTAAGTCAGGTGATGCTGAGGGAATTAGATTAGGAAATGAGACACTTAAAGTAGTAAAGGAGATTTCCTATTTGGGGAGCAAAATAACTGATGATGGTCAAAATAGAGAAGATATAAATTGTAGACTGGCAATGGCAAGGAAAGCATTTCTGAAGAAGAGAAATTTGTTAACATCGAGTATAGATTTAAGTGTTAGGAAGTCGTTTCTGAAAGTATTTGTATGGAGTGTAGCCATGTATGGAAGTGAAACACGGACGATAAATAGTTTGGACAGCAAGAGAATAGAAGCTTTCGAAATGTGGTGCTACAGAACAATGCTTAAGATTAGATGGGTATATTATATAACTAATGAGGAGGTATTGAATAGAATTGGGGAGAAGAGGAGTTTGTGGCACAATTGACGAGAAGAAGTGACTGGTTGGTAGGACATGTTCTGAGGCATCAAGGGATCACAAATTTAGCATTGGATTGCAGCGTGGAGGGTAAAAATTGTAGAGGGAGACCAAGAGATGAATACACTAAGCAGATTCGGAAGGATGTAGGTTGTGGTACGTGCTGGGAGATGGAGAAACTTGCACAGGATAGGGTAGCATGGAGAGCTGCATCAAACCAGTCTCAGGACTGAAGATAACAACAACAACAACACGGATCACAAACCACTTGTTTCCTTGTTTCATCCATCAACGTCACTTCCCGACAAGGCTGCACACCGCCTCCAGCGTTGGGCTCTTTACTTGTCTCGTTTCAATTATGAGATTCATTTCCAGCCAATGGCTCAACATGCAAATGCTGATGCACTGTCTTGCCTTCCCATGGGTCCTGATCAGGCATTCGATAGGGATGAACTTTTGTGTTTCCACCGGGATGTTGCCAAGCAGCGGGTTGTGGACGGGTTCCCCATCAATGGGGACAGGCTGGCGGCTGCTACAGGTTCTGACCCTACCCTCTCCCGGGTTTTACGCTGTATTCAGAAGGGCTGGCCAGATTGCCCGTTTGCTAAGACTTCTGATCCGTTGCGGAACTACTACACTTTGCACTACCGCCTGACAGCTAGGGATGGTGTTATCCTCCTCTCCACTGACAATCCTTCGCCGCGTGTTGTGGTATCTGGGTCTTTGCGTGCTTCAGTCTTGCGCCTTCTTCACCAGTGACACTGGGGTGTGTCTCACACAAAATCTCTGCCGCGCCGTCATGTGTACTTGCCTGGCATCGATTCTGAAATAGCACACGTGGTCGCTGCCTGCGGCCCTTGTGCGTCACAGGCCGCTGCCCCGAAGTCATCTTTGTCCCTGCGGCCTTCGCCTGAGAAGCCCTGGGAGCGCATTCATGCTGACTTTGCGGGACCCTTTTTAGGTACTTATTGGCTCCTCGTAATTGACGCCTACTCTAACTCTCCTTTCATTGTCCGTTGCATGTCGCCTACCACTGCGGCAACCACCAGTGCTCTCTCCTGCATTTTTTCTTTGGAAGGCCTCCCCTCTACTCTTGTTACTGATAATGGTCCGCAATTTGCCTCTTCCGACTCGGATTTTTGTGCTCATCATGGTGTTATGCATGTCACGCCCCCCCGTTCCATCCACAATCCAACGGTGAGGCTGAACGACTGGTTCTCACATTTAAGGCTCAGATGCGGAAACTTCTGACTTCTTCTGCTGCTGATGATGCGCTTCTCCAGTTTCTGGCATCTTACTGTTTCACCCCCATGGGCGACCACAGTCCGGCTGAGCTCTTACATGTCCGACAGCCCCGCACGCTACTTCATCTTCTGCGCCCTTCCACCTCACGTCCGCAGGTGCCTTCACTTGGCCGGTTCACCGCCGCCGACGGCGGCGGCCAAAATGGAGCTCGGGCCATATCTTAAGACACTGTGGCAGATGTCTGTATGAAATCCAGACGGACACGGGTGTTGCAGTGCGTCATTTGGACCAGCTTCGGCCTCGTGTGCCAGCAACGCCTGTTCCGAATGCGGCTACACCACCTTTGGCTCTACCTGACACTCGGGATCTTGGCATCTCTCAATACTCACAACACAGGCCTCTCACTGTCATTGTGATGCCAGCACAAGAACGGACGCCACCAGGAGACGTGCCCATGCAGGAAACGGATGACCATCCTCTGTCAGAGCAAATCTACTCGCCTCCTCCTCCAACAGACACCGACACATTGCCCATATCTCCTGTCATATCAACAGGAGTTGCCGCAACGGGCGGATTGGTGCATGGGGCCCCAGCAGATTCGACCCCTACGTCTCCTGTCATCTCGACCCGTTATCATCGGGGACACTTCCGTCCGTACGGGAAGCCTCCTCCTCGAGACTTTACGGGATGTCAAACAAAGACCAGTTCAACAATTTCAACGGGTGGGGGGGAGTGTTGTGACTCGCAGCTCATTCAAAGAGCCGCCGCGCAACTACGCGCGTCCTCTAGGTGCGGCGCTGTCTGCCAGCCATGCAGCAGCTGCGCCACCTAAGCGGCCAGCCGAGCAGCGACCGCTAGACTGGGACTCAGTGCTCATTTGAATGCTAATGTGTACACATGTCTTGCTTGTTAACTTACTCTGTGACTTATGTATTGTGTCGTTCTGAAATATATTTGTTAAACTTGACATTACAACACAAACAAATAGTGGGAAATAAACAAATGGATTATCAAATTCACCATTGTGAGGTCTACTTTTGCAAAATAGACTTTATTTGTTAAAATTTAATCAGACATTTAAGAAACAATTAACTAGTGATGTGAGGAAAAATTTATATCCGAATTTTCATAGTCAAATAGAGAATGGGAAATGTACAAATAGGGTATCAAATTGACCAGCATAAGTTATAGTTTTGCCAAAAAATATTTAATGGATTTAAAGTAAACACAGAAATTAAGGAAAACTTAATTCCAGATTTTCAGAGCCAAACAAAGTGTGGAACATGGACAAACAAGGTATGAAATTGACCTGCATGTGGGGGCTAGTAATCATGGTATTTAAGAAAAACTTCGTTAACAGTTTGAGAAAAAATAAAAATATTTCATGAACAGCTGCTACTAGCTACGAGACTGAAGTGCAAAAAAGTTTATCTCTTCAAGACCTAGCTATTTTATGCATTAATAGTTGCAGTGGTATTATATTTAACTGCCAAAAAGGCTTCCTTTCAATCAAGTACTAAATTCAGAACATTCCAAGAATATAAGATGCTAGGAAAGCAAATGAGGTGTCAATGTGATCATGCTTTCTGAAAAAACTTGAAAATAACACAATATTTTGAGAAAAGAAGTGGTCAGTGAAATTATTTGTCTAAAAGTAAGAAATAGAATATTAGAGATTTTTCCCCCTCCACACAGTCATGCATGCTTTTACAGGTTAGCATTTCTGCTTCAGCCATTCCTGCTTTGCCATTCTACACTTTATGTCATCTCATTTTTAGACAGCTTTTGTGTACTTCACTTACTGCGTTTTTAAATTTTCTCACTTTCATTGTTAAATTAAATATTTTGTTTGTATGCTAAGGATTTTTGCTGGGCTTTGTCTTTATTCATGTTATAGTTAGCACTATATACTATATAAATATTATTTTATAGATGGTGTTGATACATATTTGCATGAAGCAGGACACACAATATAGATATTAGTGCAAAAATTAACTGAAATCTTGCAAGCTGCTTTGGTTACCATTAAACTCATTCTGCGCCCACTTGACAACCTTAAGAATTAGAAATCGATAGACTGGGATGAAGTTTCTCTTTTTCTACTGAAAATTATGCCAGTAAGAGTTAATCAGGCCATTAGCCTACTTAATAAGTTGTGTGTGTACTTGAAGTACATGTATACCCAGAAATCTAAAACTGGTTGTAGTCAAATTCTTCTATAAAAAAAAGTGAAGAAAGCAGGTCAGAAGTACAGGATGAAATGTAGCATCAGGTGTGGCATTATCATTCTCCTTTAATTGTAAAGAATTTACTATCTTCTGTTTTATTTTCTTTGAAATAATTTCCATCAGTTTTAATTAATGTTGAACTTTCATTATCTGTATGAGTATGGGTATATGATGTGATCAGATGATATGATTGAACCCAACTAACTGCTTTTATGTAATTCACTCATTATTTTTTTTAACAGCAGTGTTGTATTTTTTCTTCGGTGATGAATCTCATAATGTAGTAGTCTTAGATCCTCCTTGTCACTCTTTATGGTGTTGGTAGCTCCATGCAGTGAAGTAGGAATGTCTCCTAACTATGGGGGATGTATGCTAACTGAATCTGCCACACACTGCCTGAGGAGTACCTCAAACAAACAACGATATATGAAACATATATTTTAACATTTTCAACATACAGGATATCATCTACATACAAATAACATCTTTCAGGAATACTTTGGTCCCATTTCATTATTATTAGAAGTAAGACAAAACTACTTATATCCCATTTCATTATTATTAGAACTGTGACAAAACTACTTATACACATGCTTGCTTATTTACAGACAATATTGCAGAGAATTCCACACCTCTACTGCTTGTAGGAAAATCTCCTAATTAAATTCAGCCAAGTACTGTGTGCTCACATGTGCCGTCTCATATAAATGAGTAAAAGTGCATCAATTTTCTAAGTAATTTAATTCAAATATGAATAGTGTAAAAAAAAGATAGATTGCTATTTACTGTAAAAGAGATACATTAAGTCACAGACAGGCACCATTAAAAGACACTTATATAAAACTTTTGGCCACAACTTTCATCAGTAAAAGCGAAATGCACACCATTCACACACACAAGCAAGCACATCTCATGCACACATGACTGACAACTCCAGCAGCTCGGACTGGAATGCCAGAATTGGTGGTCATGTGTACATGAGGGGTGTTTGCTTGTGTGTATGAATGATGTATGGTTCTCTTTAGCTAATTAAGGCTGAGGCCAAAAGCTTGATGTATGTGTCTTTTAATTGTGCCTGTCTCCAACTTAACATTTCTTCTTTACAGTAAACAGCAATCTATCTTTTCCTACATTGTTGATATTCCTACTAGAGTTACCATTGTTTTATTCAAATATGAACTATTATGAACAGAATCATTCTTTTCAGTCGTAAAATGAACCCTTGAGCATTAACTGTGTGTGATTTTAATTCTCATTAATCAATAATTAAACTATTCAGTACATTCACACCATTCTTCATTTGCTTTTGAAAGCTACGAGTTTATGAGTTTGTGACTATTCCTGATATGTGGAGCGGTGGCTATCATTAAATAACACACCAAAATACATGAAGACAACTTTATTATGTGTGAATAAATACAAAGTTGTACACAGTCACCGGCACACAACAGAATGAAAAGCAATATGGGTCAGAGAGCCTGCTATGGCAAAGATATATTACTTGTAGGGTCAGTAGTTGCCACAGAGCCCCCCCCCCCCCCCCTTGCAGTGTGGAGCATGGTGGTGCATAAAGTCCTATGCCAGCCTGGTAGGGGTGGAACACTTGATGATTACAAAAGCACTTGTCCATGGTGAAATCACACGCACAACACTTGGGAGTAGGTGTAGCAAGCTCGACTGAAGCTAGGACATAATTACTGTGCCAATGGTATGGAACCACCGGTCGTCCAGCCCATGATGTAGGATGCAAGGGGGGGGAAAGGGTGGTGGGCCCATCCAAATCATGATAGGATTCCTGGGAAGGAGAGCAGGTGTCATGTACGTTGGGGTCACTTGCAGAGTGCTCCTGCAAGGTCCATGCAGGTTTCACCCGATGGAGCGAAACAGTTACTGGTTTGCCGTTGTTAAGAATCGACAATGTGGAAGGGCCTCGGGACAGGACTTTAAATGGACCAGTGTAGGGAGGCTGCAGGGTCGTCCGTACTGTGTCGTCACGTAACATGAGATAAATTCACATGTGGCCAGTTCCTTATGCATGAACACACGAGGCCTACAGTGGGCAGAGGGCAGGGGAGGTTTGATGAGTGCGATGTGCCCTCGGATGCTCTCAACGAATGCTGGGAGCTCGGAAGAGCTTGGTAGCGGCGTATCCTCAACAAATTCGGCTGGTAAAACCAGGGGCTCCCCGTAAAGGATATCGGCGTGGGAGGCTTGCAAGTCCTTTTTGTATGCGGTGCGGAGGCCTAGCAAACCCCAGGGGAGAGTGTCAGACCACTCGCCAGCATGGCACAAAAGTGCGGCTTTAAGTGTGCGGTGCCAGTGCTCCACAAGTCCATTGGCCTGGGGGTGATAAGCAGTTGTGTGAAACTTCGCAGTGCCACAGTACAAACAGAGGGAGGCAAACAGCTATGATTCAAACTGCCTACCTTCATCGGTGGTCAGTGAGGTAGGGCTTCCGAATCGGGAAATCCAAGTGGCAACGAAGGCCCAAGCCACAGTCTCAGCCGAAATATCTTCCAAAGAGACTGCCTCGATCCATCTAGTGACCCTATCAATAACGGACAGGATATATGGAAAGCCCTTGGAGGGAGGGAGAGGACCTACAATATCGATATGGGGATGTCATAGACGTCCTTTAGGCATGTCGAAAGTGCCTGGCGGAGGAAGTGCATGGCAGCCCACTTTAGCTCTGCGACACGGTATGCAGACGCGAGCCCACATCCTGCAATCATGTTTAACACCTGGCCAGACGTACCTTTCCGTGACCAATCTGGTGGGGGCTTTGATGCCTGGGTGAGCTAGGTTGTGGAGTGCATCAAAAATAGGAATGCATGTTGTCCCAGTTGGAAGGAAGAGTTTGTGTCTTGTTGCAGGGCATGAATATCGGGGTCTTCAGTTTGCCGGCGGGCCAGGTCAGTAAGGTTAAGTGGGGTAGTGATAATGTTGACGCGAGACAGGTAGTCAGCGACTACATTGTCAGCGCCTCGGATATATTGTGCATCAGTGGAATACTGGGATATGAAATCCATATGGCAGAAGCGTCACGGGGGGGAGATCACATTAGGGGTTACGGATTGTGCCTGGCAAGGGTTTGTGATCTGTATAAATCATGAACGGGCGACCCTCGACATCGGCTCTGAAATATTTGACCATCTCGTACAGGGCGAGGAGTTCACGGTTGAAGGCGGACCATTTGGACTGGGATTTGGTTAATTTCTTGGAGAAGAAACAGACGGGTTGGGGGGTATCCAATACATGTTGCTGGAGGACCATGCCAATTGCAGTGTCACTTGCCTCAGCTGTAATAGAAATGGGTGTGTCAGGAGCAGGGTGAGCGAGTGTGACAGCTTTAGAGAGGGCAGTTTTGAGGTTTTTGAATGAATCAGCCATCTCCAGTGTCCAAACGAGTTTGCATTTGCCTTTAGTATCCTTACCTGCCAGAGTGTCGGTCAGAGGGATCTGGATAGATGCAGCATGGGGCAGGTGGCGCCTGTAGAAGTTCACCGTGCCTAGAAAATGGTGGAGTTCAGCGAAGTCATCTGGGGGAGGGAGGCTAAGTATGAGTTCAACCCGAGAGGAAGTAGGGCGGACACCCTTGGCCATGACTGTGTGACCTAACAAGGTGACCTCAGGACTGATAAGCTGAGACTTCTCGTGGTTGATCTCCACTCCATTAGCAGCAAGCAGTGCAAGCACTCTAGAAAGATGGAGAGCGTGTTCCTCAGGTGAGGAGAGAAAATCAGTATATCGTCTAAGTAGGCATAGGCGAAAGGGAGGTCAAACAATAGTGAGTCGATGAAGCGTTGCCATGTCTGTGCGGCGTTTTTGAGACCATATGGCATGGAACAGTACTCGAAGAGACCAAATGGAGTGATTATGGCTGATTTGGGGATATTGTCGGGTAACATGGGAATCTGATGACATGCTTTGCTACAATAGAGAACGGATAAGATCTGGGAACCATGCAACATCTGAGTGAAATCTTGAATATGGGGGATAGGGTAGTTATTGATGGTAGTGCGTGTGTTAACAGCATGGTAGTCACCACAGAGGTGGAAAGTACCGACCTCCATCAATACGAGATGGATTGGTGACAACCAGTTACTATCAGATTGACAGAGAATGTTGGAATCCAAAAGATCTTTAACAATGTCTTTAGCACAGCGAAGTTTCTGTGCGTTTAGGTGCCTTATGCCGCATGGGGGGTCCTTCAGTCATGTTTATTCTGTGGCACGTGCCATTGGCAATTGCGCGCAAGGAAGTGGCAGAAGCAGAGGAGGTAGGGGCAGGTGGGGGAGCGTATTGGCAAGGGGGGGGGGGGGGCAGAGGGGGGAGGGGCAGAGGCCGGCCGAACCGTTAATGGGGTCGAAACTGCAGAACAATGTCCAGGCTGAGGAGGCGTGTCCACAATTGCAAGAGTGGGTGTGCGGAGTTTGCAGAAGCTGCCTGTTGTGTCTGCAAGAGTTGTGCATAGACTTCGTCAATGCGAACATGCAGGTCGACATTCTGAGTGTGCAACACATCGACATCTGAATGCTCATGCAAGAAAGCTGAGAGAGCAGAGAGTGAACAGTCAGTAGAAACTTCGAGCTGAGGGGGAGAATGGCGTGACGCACCAGGAACACTCGAACCAGAG
Source organism: Schistocerca americana (assembly GCF_021461395.2). Classification (NCBI taxonomy): domain Eukaryota; kingdom Metazoa; phylum Arthropoda; class Insecta; order Orthoptera; family Acrididae; genus Schistocerca; species Schistocerca americana. Next base: position 944,893,533 of record NC_060121.1, on the reverse strand, counting down.
ACGTGAGTCAGACAGCTGGCTTGCAGATTAGGGGGCAGGGCTTAGTGATGAAGAAAATCGAGGCCCAGTACAGGTGCATCAATCTCCGCGTTGTAAAATGTCCAGGGGAAAACCTGAAACGGGCAAATTTGAGCAGGAGATGTGAGAAACCTAGCACCGGAATCGGGGAATTGTTAGCAGCTATCAGTGGCAGTGCAGATAAGGGATCTATGTTAGGGGCGAGGGAGGGCAGGATAACACTAATGTCGGCTCCAGTGTCTACTAGAAAATGAAGTTCGGTATTGGTGTCCTCGATGAAGAGGCGCGAAGCAGATGACAGTGCAGCAGGCGTCAGACGAGATGCCGGTAGGCGCCATGAGGCATTGCGGCGGGATGTGGCGCCTAGACATGCCCACCATAAGTGTTTGGGAAAGCGCACAGGGGTTTGCAGTTGCGAGTCGTGTCACCAAAGTTAGCGTGGAACAAGCAATAAGGAAAGCCAGTTTGCGGTGCAGGAGCATGACTGGGCCGTGAGGCGGCCAGCTGCGCGACCGGAGTGTACTGAAGTGCTCGATCGGCCGTCTCCGGTAAACCTTTGGGGTGGCAACGTAAAAGTAGGTAGTGCAGTTGGGTGACCATGGGGTGGCGGGGCCGTTGCTTACACTGACAGTGAGGTACGTGTCTTGCCGTGGCTGCGGGTAGGGGTGGCTTCTGTTACTGCATAATGCGTGGAGGCGGCGGATGCTGGACTCGAATGCTGGAGGTACCGCTGTTGAATGATGCTATAGGCACGATCAGCGATGCACAGGCGTGCTTCGAGGGGCTCAGAGACATGGGACAGTAGCTGCAGTTGTAGCTCAGAAGGAAGTTTAAGTAGCCAAATTGTCCAAAGTGCAACGTCTGGTAGAAAGTCTGTGTCCACAAGGGCGCATAAGTGGCGACACAGCTGTGACAGGGCACGGTCATCGATGTGTTCCTCATGGGTAATGCGTTGGATCGACTCAGCAGGAGGACGGGAGAGGCATTCAATGATACAAGCTTTAGCAATTTCGTACTTATTTTGAATGGAGGTGAAAGCAGCAGGTCACTAATAAGATCCGTGTGATCGAGCAGGTGACTAACAAGGCACATGAATTGGGCTCCGTCATCTAGGACGCTGTGGATATCCAAAATTTTATCCACTAATACAAACCATGTCTTAGGCTTCTCGGTTTGTAGGGCTGGCAGTTTTGGGAACCTGCTAGGCGCGAGGTACTGAGGAATGGTTGGTGTAGCGAACACACTACTCGGAGGTGCGGGCGGTGTAGCAGTGTAGAGTGGTGCCAAATCAGGATTGTAGGCACCAGGAGACTGGCACACAGTAGCTGTACTAATCTGGTTAATAGGGACAAAACTACACGATTTACAAGCAGCAGGAGTGTAAGAAGAGAGTTCAGTCTTGACATGTGAGTTCAGTTGCGTAGAGTAGGTAGGTAAAGTTGCTCGGGCCCCGGCAGGTGGGAGCATGGTTGGGTGCAGAACACTCTCCAGTATCATGGAAACAGGTGCAGTTCGGACAGGTGAGCACACGACCAGTGTTTGCCAAGCGAAAGAAGTCAATGAAACGTTGTGGACTGGCGCTGGTGGGGTGGCCGGTGCCGCCGCAGGAGTGGGCGGTAGGCATGCGGGAGCTGGTAACAATGGGTGTGGGAGTGTAGCGGGCGCGGTTGAAACCGACGCGGCAGAGACGGATGAAACCGTCGGGAAAATGTGCGGAAGATGAACAGGAGCGGGGATGGAGCGCGGCGCGGGAGGCGCAGTTGCATAATACCTGAGGGGTTGTAAGATGTCCGTGGAGGGTTGCATAGTCTGCGGCTGTAGAGCAGGCGTCATGTGTGGGTGCAGCAGATGAGCAGGAACGGCAGGTGCTGGCAGTGCTGGGGCATTAATAAGCAGAATTCAGTCCGACGGTTGTGAGGCAGCCTCAGGCACGGGAACGTGCTGCGGCGGTCAAGAGGGAACCGTTGAGGTTATCTCGAGGCCACGTAGGTTAGAATCCGGTTGACAGCGAAGTTCGCTTTGGCACTGAAACTGCGGTGTGATTTCTGGTATGGGTTCATTTACCACTTTGAAAAACTGCGGCTGTAATGTCGGGTCACAGGGACTGAACGGTTGTTGAAACATTGTTTCTAGCACAATACAAATCACTTTTAATAGCACTTGCGAATTGAACGAAAACAGATCGGGGTCACCAATGTGGCTATTCCTGATATGCGGAGCAGCGGCGATCAATAAATAACACACCAAAATGCATGAAGACAACTTTATTATGCAGGAATATTTACAAAGTCGTACACAGTCGCCGGCACAAAAACAGAATGAAAAGCAATATGGCGGTGCACAACAGGTCCACATGGGTCAGAGAGCCTGCTATGGCAAAGATACATCACTTGTAGAGTCGATAGTCACCACAAGCTATATTAGGTAAATATATAGTCCTACCTATTTGTCTCATTATTCTTTATTATTATTGTCCTAATTTTTCTTCCAAACTCAATGGATCATATTGAGTTTAATGGAATTAGTTCCTGTAATGTCATTAAATTTCTGTATAGTCTCTTATTATTATCTTCTCTTTACAAACGAAGCTACAAATACACCATATGCACCCAGATTCAACTTCAAGAGACATTCACATTTAACCCTATGTAATCTTCAATTTATTGCAACAAAAGGTTTCATTGACCTCCCAATGGTTATATCAAAATATTCTACTTGTTACAACAAAAGGTTCTATTGACCTTCTAATGAGAATACCAGAGGATATTAAGGTATTACCCTTCTTCTACACTACTATATAAAATATCTCATTAATATTTGATATCAAGAAAAAGTGTTAAGTACCTTTTAGTGCAAAAGCCCCCCTAGAAGCCCGCCTAGAAGCTGTAGGGACATTGTTCCAAATTAGCCACACATGCAGCCCATTCATAAATTTTTTTTCGTGTGGTTAAGCTGAGTAGAAGCTTAACTTCTGATATCAAAATAGTTAAGCTAATAACCATTAGAAAATTATGCAAGTCCAACCATATGTTATCACTCAGAAAATTCAAAACTGTACAAATTGCCTTTTTACCAAATCTATACTGTTTTTATGTTATCACCCTGCAAAAAATAGTACATACATTTACCAGATGTCATCATTTGATAACTCAGACAACAAAATCCTATTAAAAAAGAATAAAATTATATACCAATTACCTTAATCTAGAAACTTTTCAATAGATTGATACTATCAGTAAATTAGAACATGTCTCTCATGACAGAACACTCCTAGAGAATGTTCTTCTTCCTCCAGCATCACCAGCACTAACGTGACAATTACGAATTCCAACTAGAAATACCAGTAAAATGGTACTTGTCTTTAATAAGGAAAAAAAAAGATACTTACTAATACAGAGGACAAAGGGTACTAAGACAACAGTAATTATTTCTAGATTTTCCATGAGTTTCCAACCTTTATACTACTTCAAGTAGTTTCTCTGTCTTTAGCTGTCCACCCCTTATAGAATAAAAGAAAATGGTTCCAAGGCCACAACATTAACAGTTCTACAACTCTTTTGTTAGTCTTCACACAACACATTCTATCATAACACACCAGAATTGATGCCACCTTGAGCAAGGGGGCAAAGGATCCACAGACCACACCACATTTACATTCATACATATAAATACAGTGCCATATATACTTAAAAAACTAGCAGTTCGCTTTCTGGAAACTCAGTTTCCAGCTCTTCATGCTATGATTACACACTCCATTTTCACACTATAACAATCCCTTAAAGTTTGTAGGTAAAACTAATCTACATACATAGTTTACAATCCACCATAATGATGTCTGGTATAGGATATCTTGTAACACTACTTGTCGTTCCTTGTCCTGTTCAATCACAAATGGAGTGAGGGAAAATGGCAATTTATAAGCCTCTTGATAAGCCCCAATTCTCTTATCTACATGGTCCTTAACATGAAATGTATATTGGTGGCAGTAGAACCATTTTTCATTCAATTGCAAATGGCAGTTCTCAAAATTTTCTCAATTGCTGTTCAAGAAAAGAACATCAACTGCCCTCCGGGATTCCCATCTTTGAATCACAAAGTGACCCTATAATACTCTTGAGTGGATCGAACCTACCAATAATAAATCTAGCATCATGTCTCTGAATTGCTTTGATGTCTTCCTTTAATCTGACTTCTGGATATCACAAATAATGGATCGTTACTCAAGAGTGGGTTGTATTAGTGTTCTATGTGTGGTCTCCTTTATAGACGATCCACAGTTTCCTAGAATTCTCCCATTACATCAGATTCGACCATTCACCTTCCCTAATGCTAACCTTATGTGCCAACACCATTTCATATCACTTTGTAATGTTATGCCTAAATATTTAAGCAGCATGGCATTAATACTGATATTTTGACATGAGCACACCCTGCCATTTTCAAGGAAAAACTGCAGCAAGTAAGTGCTGTGCAAGGGAATTTAAAACTCAGTTTTCAAAGAAACTATGGAAAGATAACACACACACACACACACACACACACACACACACACTGTAAACACTAGCGCCATGACTGACCAAAGATGACCCACATCAGAAGTTACGAGGATTCCATCCAGAATTTAAACAAAAATCACCATATCTATAAGGTTACTTGCTAATATAATTACAACAGAGTCTTTAATAACACAATTCCAATAGGTGGAAGTGCATGCCAGGATCTCTGTGCTGTAATATTCCATAGGATGACTGGTCACATGACACTGACCTGAAATGCCAGATTTGCTTGACTCTTGTAAGTGTTTGTGATGTATACTCAGTCATTGGTCCTCCACATTCCTGATAGTTATCGCTGTCAGTAGGGGATTTGTAGAACACCCCGTGATAGGTCAGGGGTTCACCATACAAAGGAAGCAGCTACTCTGGTAGCAGGGTACTTGTGGAGTGCACATGATGGTTTTTAGGCTAGGCAGTGGTTTGAGGTACTCTGATGGATACTTGCCAGTCAATATGCGGCAAGGTAAGTTAGACTGTATTCAGAGTGAAGAGATTTTGACTGTCACAACTTTATAAGTAAATTGTCGAAGTATTCATAACAAATTTCTTGAGTATACTGTCCTCCAGGAAGGTTCTTGCTCTCAAATTATTCTTGGGACTGAGATGTGGCTGAAACCTGAAGTGGAAAGCTCTGAGATATTTATCAAGTCATTGAATGTATGTCAGAAAGACAGATTAGAGGCCATAGGAGGATAAGTGTTCAATGCAGCTGACAAAAATATTCTCTCTATTGAGGTCAAAGTTAAATGTATCAGTGAAACTATCCAAACAAAAATAATTATTGGCAATATGCATTTCACTCTCATTAAGTCATGCACAATGTTTTAGTACTAATCCCTGTCTTACATACTACCCTGTCTTCTAGCATTAATCTCTCAGGTTTTCAAATCTCATCCTGTGAAGTTCCCAACAATCAGTCTTTCCTGCTCATCATGTCTGGTAAGTCTCCCCTACCCAGGGTTCTGGGTGACTTTTCTGAAGTGTACCCCTTTCCCTAAACCTCTCCAGTCCTTTTCCTTCACCCCTCTTCCTTCCGCTTCAACTCTTCTGCCAGAAGAAGAAGCCACTGGCTCCAAAAGCTTGTAAAAGTTAAACCTTTTTGTGTGTGTGTTCTCCTGCTGCTGCTTGGTGAATATAGGAAACTATTTGCTCATGTATACCAGGTCTAGGAGAAACCAAGTTAATTGCTGAATGTTTTTACCAGCCACCCAATTCTGCTGTGACAGTTCTATTCTAGAGTCATTTAAACAATACGTGTGGTCAGTAGCATGTAAATACCCATACCATGTAGTACTAGTTGGAGGCAACTATAACCTACCGAGCATAAGCTGGGATGTTTATGGATTCATTGCAGTGGGCACAGACAGGGAAAGTACTTATGTGTTTTCTGAAAACTGTCTTGAGCAGCTACTTCAGCAGCCCACAAGCAGTGGAAAGATCTTAGACCTTGTAGCTACAAATAGCCTGGACCTTATCGACAACATCAGTATAGAAAAAGAGATAAGCAATCAATAGCAGCTATTGTTACAAAAGTTAATGAATCAGTCAAGAAGGCTAGGAGGGTGTTTATGGTAGAAAGATTAGATAAGCAGTTGTTAGCATCTCAGTTAGTGAATTGACATCACATAGTTCCAGTAAGGTGGATGTAATGGAATTATGGGTAAAGTTTAAGCAGGTTGTAAGTCATGGGCAGGAGAAATATGTGCCAAGTAAGTGGATTAAGGACGGAAAAGACACACCATGGTTTAATAATGAATTTTGGAAAATTCTGAGACGTAGAGGCTGTTGCACTCTCTGTTCAAAAGAGAATGGATAAATGATGAGAAGCAGAGATTAGTAGAGATATGTGCATCTGTGAAAAGATCTGTGTGTGAAGCATGCAACTACTACCACCATCATACCTTAGCAAAAGATGTGGCAGAGAACCCAAGAAAATTCTGGTCTTATGTAAAATCAATAAGCTTCCATGCAGTCACTTGTTGACCAGTCTGGTGTAGCAGTCGAAGATAGCAAAGGGAAAGCCAAAGTTTTAAATTTCACACTCAAGAAGTGATTCATGCATGGGAATCATACAAACATATCATTGTTTGACCATCGAACAGCCTTCCATACGGACAATATGGTAATAAGCATCCCTGACATAGAGAAACAACTGAAGGAGTTGGAAACAGATGAGTCACCAGGTCCAGATGGAATCCCCATTCCCCATTTTCAAAGAGGACACTATGGCACTAAAAGGCCAGGTGACTCCTGTGTATAAAAAGGGCAAGAGAACAGATCAGCAAAATTACAGAGCAATATCCTTAAAATCAGTTTGCTGCAGAGCCCTTCAACATATTCTCAGTTTGCATATAATAAATTTTCTTGAGACAGAGAAGCTTATGTTCTCAAATAGCACAGTTTTAGAAAGCATTGCTCATCCAAAATTCAGCTTGCGTCTTCCTCACATGATGTACTAAGAACTATGAATGAAGGGCAACAGGCAGGTTCCATATTTATAGATTTCTGGAAAATGTTTCTCATTGCAGGCTATTAAAGAAGGTATGAGCATACAGAATAGGTTCACAGATATTTGAGAGGGTACCCAAACAAAACTGGAAAAACATTGCTTTAGGCAGAGCTTGTGTAGTATGCATTTCTGCCACAAGGTGTATGGCGCAACTTATTGGCAGTTGAGTGCTGCCTGTGTTGTTGGCCTGGCTTGTTGTGTTCATCTGCAGTCATTGTTTTTGTTAGCACTGTTTTGTTCTTGTTTCATTTTTTATTATGGCAAGTTTAAGCGAACAATGTGCAGCTGTGAAATTTTGTTTTCTACTCAGTAGAAACACTGCTGAAACTGTTTTAATGTTGAAAACAGTGTACCAAGACAACACTATAGGAAAAAGTCAAGTGTATGAGTGGTTTGCTCGATTTAAAAATGGTGACATGTGCCCATTCTGGACATCCATCAGTTGGCCGTATTGATGAAAATATTGAAAAAGTTCAAGAGTTTATGCCCACAGACCATCGACAGACAATTGATCAATTGTCAGAGATTGCACAACTGTGTTTGTCAAAAATGATCTAATTTGTGGCAGACAAGAGACCAGTTCTTCCACCATGTCAATGCCCCTGGACACACAGTCATCTCTGTTAGACAGTTTCCCGCTAAAAATGGCGTGGTTCTGCTGCCCCATGCACCTTACTCACCTGACCTGGCTCTGTGTGACTTTTTCTTATTTCCATGCATGAAAGGTCACCAATTTGACAACGTTACAGAAAAGAAGAAAAGAAAACAAGGAACAAGCTGTCATCCATTTCTAAAGACTACAAAAAATGTTTCGAACAATGGAAGCATCAGTGGGACAAATATATTAGTTGTAAAGGAGAGTATTTTGAAGGGGATAAGGTTTGAAAATATATAGATTTTTAAATTAATTAATTATATATATATATATATATATATATATATATATATATATATATATATATATATATATATATATATATATATATATATATATATATATTAATAGGGAAACATTCCACGTGAGAAAAATATATCTAAAAACAAAGATGATGTGACTTACCAAACGAAAGCGCTGGCACGTCGATAGACACACAAACAAACACAAACATACACACAAAATTCAAGCTTTCGCAACAAACTGTTGCCTCATCAGGAAAGAGGGAAGGAGAGGGAAAGACGAAAGGATGTGGGTTTTAAGGGAGAGGGTAAGGAGTCATTCCAATCCCAGGAGCAGAAAGACTTACCTTAGGGGGAAAAAAGGACGGGTATACACTCGCACACACACACATATCCATCCACACATATACAGACACAAGCAGACATATTTAAAGACATACCCCTTCTTTTCCCCTAAGGTAAGTCTTTCCGCTCCCGGGATTGGAATGACTGCTTACCCTCTCCCTTAAAACCCACATCCTTTCGTCTTTCCCTCTCCTTCCCTCTTTCTTGATGAGGCAACAGTTTGTTGCGAAAGCTTGAATTTCATGTGTATGTTTGTGTTTGTTTGTGTGTCTATCGACCTGCCAGCACTTTCGTTCGGTAAGTCACATCATCTGTGTTTTTAGATATATATATATTTTTTTTGGGGGGGGGGGGTAGTTACCCCCTCATGTGAGTGGCTCAAAGACATCTTAAGTTATGGAACCCAGTATGCTGTTCTCGACAGCAAGTGTTTATCAGAGACAACAGATCACCAGGAGTGCCCTGGGGAAGTGTGATGGGACCACTGTTTTTCTCTATATACATAAATGATTTGGCTGGCAGAGTGGACAGCAATCTGTGGTTGTTTGCTGGATATGAGATTATACAAGAAGACTTAGTCAAAATTTCTATTTTATTTGATGGATGGCAGCTAGGTCTAAATGCATAAAAATGTGAATTAATGTGGATGAGAAACAAAAACAAACCCATATGAAATAGAACTATCATGTGAGTATTGTGGTAGCAAAGGCAAATGGTCAACTTTGATTTATTGGGAGAATTCTAGGAAACTATGGTTGATCTGTAAAGGAAGGACACTAGTGCACCCTGGTGTTTGAGATTCGTACCAGGTTGGATATAAAGTAGACATCGGAACAATTCAGAGGTGGGCTGCTGGAATTGTTACTGGTAGGTTTGAACAACACACAAGTGTTATGGAAATGCTTCGACAACTCAAATGGTAATCCCTGGAGGGAAGGCAATGTTCTTTTTGTATGAACACTATTGAGAAAATTTAGAGAACTGGCATTTGAAGCTGACAGCAGCATTCCTGTTGCCTCCAACATACATTGTTCATAAGAACCATGAAGACAGGATATGAGAAATTAGGGTGTGTGTGCTCAACTACTGTTCGGTGCCCATTGTGCTGGCTGCTTGTGATGTGGAACTGCTGACTGCGAACTCTGTGTGGGAATCGCTGATAAACAGGTGTAGGGTGCTTACTGTGATCTCTGTGTCCGATTTGTCAAACTATTGTTCCTGGAAAATTAGTTAACACACATAACACAGTCAGAGTATGCAAAGTTTCTATATATACAGCTGTAACAGTCAATTTTCTGACTCTTCATTACTTAAAGACTATTCAAAATTAAATTCAGTTTTCAGAAAATCTCATTTGTTTTTAATACTGACTGATAAATATTGCAGAACACTCATTACTATTTTTTGTTGTCATTGTTTAATGTCTTGACACCCTCTTGTTTATTACTACTGAAATAAAAATTTATTCTTTTATGCAGTATTTACCCAAGTACAAGATGATCATGAATGTAAGAGGGAACCACATGAAAGTAAAAAAAAAATTCTCATAGCAATATTGGAATTGATGTTAAGGTGCTTTTGAATAAGTCTTTTCTTCTTTCCGAGTGTTCAAAAACTATTTAATACTTGTACAATTCTTCACCTATCTTTATTACATTCCTCTGATATACATTCAGGGTTACCTGCCATTTCCTGGCAGTCAGATCCATTGAACTGATATATCTCCTCTGTTCAATTTAAGCTAGCAACTTTTGAGTGCAGATGGGTCGGACTCTCTCTGTTCCTTTGTGTTTATTAAGTGCCCTTGTATTTAATACCAAGTGCACCCCTTCTGTAGCTTTTCTTATTACTAATAAGGGATTGTTATGTAAACTTAAACTTCTTTCTATTATTCTATTTTCCACCATCATATTTACCTCATACTGTACGGCAGGCCTTAAACTTAAAGGAGTGGGATACAGTTTACAAGGGAATCATTCATTGTCTGTTATTTTAAATTGGCAACCATGTTCACCTGTTACTCCTGGTTTGTCAAGAAAGATGCTGCTGTACTTTAATGTGATACTGTATCAATAGTGCCTTTGTCACTCAGTTAAAATGCTACATTTGTAAGCTTTAATCCATATCTGTTCATTTAATTCATCAAAATCAATTACTAATTCCCCTTTGTGCACTACCTGAGTAGTACCAACTAAATGTTTGTTATGTAATAATATATTTTGTATATTTGCCAGGTTGTTTACCTTAAATGGTACTACGTAATTAGAATCTCCATTTTTTCAGTACAGTACTTTAGAATTCAAAGTATAATTATTCTGATATACTATTAATAAGTCAGTACCTAGTAGTATTTGCTATTTTACATTAGGTACCACTAATAAAGTTTGCATACACCTAAACTTATTTATATCTACAGGCAACCATCCTCCTGAAGTCATTGTAAATATCTACCTTCTTTTCCATACATTTCTTATTTCTGTAGATTTTGTTTATTCTTCATCTGACACCTTATCCTCAGTCAATAACCATTCCTTTTTATGAATAGTTCATGTGAAAGCAATTATTTCCTCTCCATATGGACCTATGATCCTGTCAGCACATCCTGGATTGTGGCTGTTTTCCAGGATGTTCCCCGTTTTCTCTTACTGTAATAGGATAATTACCCTTGTGTGTGCCTCAATAGTACAGTAGCATCAACAGTATTTGATGCATTTGAGACAAATACTTGGGATTGCACTTTCTTTTCCCCATGTACCCCTTGATAGCCTCTATTCCTAATTTTACTTTTAACTCTGTTGTTGTTGTTGTTGTTGTTGTTGTGGTCTTCAGTCCTGAGACTGGTTTGATGCAGGTCTCCATGCTACTCTATCCTGTGCAAGCTTCTTCATCTCACAGTACCTACTGCAACATACATCCTTCTGAATCTGTTTAGTGTATTCATCTCTTGGTCTCCCTCTACGATTTTTACGCTCCACGCTGCCCTCCAATACTAAATTGGTGATTCCTTGATGCCTCAGAGCATGTCCTACCAACCGATCCCTTCTTCTAGTTAAGTTGTGCCACAAACTTCGCTTCTCCCCAATCCTATTCAATACTTCCTCATTAGTTATATGATCTACCCATCTAATCTTAAGCATTCTTCTGTAGCACCACATTTCGAAAGCTTCTATTCTCTTCCTGTCCAAACTATTTATCGTCCATGTTTCACTTCCATACATGGCTGCACTCCATACAAATACTTTCATAAATGACTTCCTAACACTTAATCTATACTCGATGTTAACAAATTTCTCTTCTTCAGAAACGCTTTCCTTGCCATTGCCAGCCTACAATTTATATCCTCTCTACTTCGACCATCATCAGTTATTTTGCTCCCCAAATAGCAAAACTCCTTTACTACTTTAAGTGTCTGATTTCCTAATTTAATTCCCTCAGCATCACCCGACTTAGTTCGACTACATTCCATTATCCTCGTTTTGCTTTTGTTGATGTTCATCTTATACCCTCCTTTCATGACACTGTCCATTCCGTTCAACTGCTCTTCCAAGTGCTGTACTGTCTCTGACAGAATTACAATGTGATCAGCGAACCTCAAAGTTTTTATTTCTTCTCCATGGATTTTAAAACCTACTCCGAATTTTTCTTTTGTTTCCTTCACTGCTTGCTCAATATACAGATTGAATAACATTGGGCTGGCCGAAGTGGCCGTGCGGTTAAGGGCGCTGCAGTCTGGAACCGCAAGACCGCTATGGTCGCAGGTTCGAATCCTGCCTCGGGCATGGATGTGTGTGATGTCCTTAGGTTAGTTAGGTTTAACTAGTTCTAAGTTCTAGGGGACTAATGACCTCAGCAGTTGAGTCCCATAGTGCTCAGAGCCATTTGAACCATTTTTGAATAACATTGGGGAGAGGCTAAAAACCTGTCTCACTCCCTTCCCAACCATTGCTCCCTTTCATGCCCCTCGACTCTTATAAGTGCCATCTGGTTTCTGTACAAATTGTAAATAGCCTTTCGCTCCCTGTATTTTACCCCTGCCACCTTCACAATTTGAAAGAGAGTATTCCAGTCAACATTGTCAAAAGCTTTATCTAAGTCTACAAATGCTAGAAACTTAGGTTTGCCTTTCCTTGATCTAGCTTCTAAGATAAGTTGTAGGGTCAGTATTGCCTCACGTGTTCCAACATTTCTACGGAATCCAAACTGATCTTCCCCGAGGTCGGCTTCTACCAGTTTTTCCATTTGTCTGTAGAGAATACGCATTAGTATTTTGCAGCCATGTCTTATTAAACTGATTTTTCGGTACTTTTCACATCTGTCAGCACCTGCTCTCTTTGGGATTGGGATTATTATATTCTTCTTGAGGTCTGAGGGTATTTCGCCTGTCTCATACATCTTGCTCACCAGATGGTAGAGTTTTGTCAGGACTGGCTCTCCCAAGGCCGTCAGTAGTTCTAATGGAATGTTATCTACTCTCGGGGCCTTGTTTCGACTCAGGTCTTTCAGTGCTCTGTCAAACTCTTCACGCAGTATCATATCTCCCATTTCATCTTCATCTACATCCTCTTCCATTTCCATAATATTGTCCTCAAGTACATCGCCCTTGTATAGACCCTCTATATACTCCTTCCACCTTTCTGCTTTCCCTTCTTTGGTTAGAACTGGGTTTCCATCTGAGCTCTTGATATTCAAACAAGTGGCTCTCTTTTCTCCAAAGGTCTCTTTAATTTTCCTGTAAGCAGTATCTATCTTACCCCTAGTGAAATAGGCCTCTACATCCTTACATTTGTCCTCTAGCCATCCCTGCTTAGCCATTTTGCACTTCCTGTCGATCTCATTTTTGAGACGTTTGTATTCTTTTTTGCCTGCTTCATTTACTGCATTTTTATATTTTCTCCTTTCGTCAATTAAATTCAATATTTCTTCTGTTACCCAAGGATTTCTACTAGCCCTCGTCTTTTTATCTACTTGATCCTCTGCTGCCTTCACTACTTCATCCCTCAAAGCTATCCATTCTTCTTCTACTGTATTTCTTTCCCCCATTTCTGCCTCTTGTTCCCTTACGCTCTCCCTGAAATTCTGTACAACCTCTGGTTCTTTCAGTTTATCCAGGTCCCGTCTTCTCAAATTCCCACCTTTTTGCAGTTTGTTTAGTTTTAATCTACAGGTCATAACCAACAGATTGTGGTCAGAGTCCACATCTGCCCCTGGAAATGTCTTACAATTTACAACCTGGTTCCTAAATCTCTGTCTTACCATTACATAATCTATCTGATACCTTTTAGTATTTCCAGGGTTCTTCCATGTATACAACCTTCTTTTATGATTCTTGAACCAAGTGTTAGTTATGATTAAGTTATGCTCTGTGCAAAATTCTACCAGGCGGCTTCCTGTTTCATTCCTCACCCCCATTCCATATTCACCTACTACGTTTCCTTCTCTCCCTTTTCCTACTACTGAATTCCAGTCACCCATGGCTATTAAATTTTCATCTCTCTTCACTATCTGAATAATTTCTTTCATTTCATCATACATTTCTTCAATTTCTTCATCATCTGCAGAGCTAGTTGGCATATAAACTTGTACTACTGTAGTAGGCGTGGGCTTCGTGTCTATCTTGGCCACAATAACGCGTTCACTATGCTGTTTGTAGTAGCTTACCTGCATTCCTATTTTTTTTATACATTATTAAACCTACTCCTGCATTACCCTTATTTGACTTTGTATTTATATCCCTGTATTCGCCTGACCAAAAGTAATGTTCCTCCTGCCACCGAACTTCACTAATTCTCACTATATCTAACTTTAACCTATCCATTTTCCTTTTTAAATTTTCTAACCTACCTGCCCGATTAAGGGATCTGACATTCCACGCTCCGATCCATAGAACGCCAGTTTTCTTTCTTCTGATAACGACATCCTCTTGAGTAGTCCCCGCCCGGAGATCCGAATGGGGGACTATTTTACCTCCGGTATATTTTACCCAAAGGGACACCATCATCATTAACCATACAGTAAAGCTGCATGCCCTCGGGAAAAATTACGGCTGTAGTTTCCCCTTGCTTTCAACCGTTCGCAGTACCAGCACAGCAAGGCCATTTTGGTTAGTGTTACAAGGCCAGATCAGTCAATCATCCAGACTGTTGCCCCTGCAACTACTGAAAAGGCTGCTGCCCCTCTTCAGGAACCACGCGTTAGTCTGGCCTCTCAACACATGCCCCTCCGTTCTGGTTGCACCTACGGTACAGCTATCTGTATCACTGAGGCACACAAGCCTCCCCATCAACTGCAAGGTCCATGGTTCATGGGGGGAGGGTCTTCAACAAAAATTTAAAAAATCACCAACATTCATCCACCCCCAATACCAGATCTCTTTCCTAACATCATATGACAGTCCGTTAGCTAATACTTGTACAAGAGATGTCTCTTCTTTTGGAATAGCTAAATATTTTTATGTAGTGAGATGCCACTCTGTATACTTCTTTTAACTACTCCATGAACTTTTATAATACTTTGGAACTAATAATTCTAATGTTTCTGTTTGCTTGTCGATCAGGACTTTCGTATAAGCTTTTCCTGAAAATCCTCCCATGATTTAAATTTTCCTAATGGACAGTTTCCCATTCTGTGGCATCACTCGCTAGGTACCTGAAAGTCAAATTTATTCTGTTTAAGTCCTCCCATTTTGTAGATAATGATCTGAAGAATACCTTCAAAAATAGGTAGTATATACTTGCCCATCAGGCTTGAATTTAGGAAAGTTTCTGTAAATTCATTTGTGTTCCAAGCTGAAGCCGCCCTAACTGAACACCTCATGTCCCATTGTTACCACTACCTGACCTTTTGCAGTGTTTTAATTGGGTCTTTTCCAATTCTTCCCACTTGTATATTGCCCACAGAATTAGGCATAGTGTTAGCAGAATCTACTTTTTCTTGTACTTTCAGCTCCACAAATTCCTATAGCCATTCTTCCAAATGAGCCGATGTGTTTCACTGAATTCTCTGCTCTGTTCTAATGAACTGATGAGTTTTGATAAATTCCTTATTCTGTTCTAACACCTCTACCCTGCCTCGTGTATCAGAGATTTTTATTATTTAACGTCTCAAGTCCATTATGTTCTTTGTTTCTTATTAGATCGCACTGTTTATTCACTTCAGTCTGTAACTCCTTAGACAAATTTGATATTATTGTTTCTAAATGAAGAATCTTAACAACTTGTGTATCAATGATAGAAGTATATTCTGTTGATTCTGTTTTAGTGGTTTTAACTTCGGTCATCAGTTCCACCAACTTCACAAATAAGGCCATCACATTCTCTTCCACTTTTAATGTGACCACAGGCAATAGTAGTAACCAAACTAAATATTTAGAATTAAAAGTACTTCTATATTGTCACTTCGTGTTAACCTCCCTACGCCAATTGAACCTTAGTTTAAACACAATAAAATGCATGAAATCTCAGTTCTAGGCTGAGAACTGCTCACCTGACGATGAGAACAGTTCACTGTGCTATGATCCCAGCAATCAGAATACACATAGCTTGTGTATTGTGTCATTGAACTGTGCCTGGTCAGTGTGTGGCTATGAGCCGCTGTCATGATGACATGACGATTGTCAGCTGCTATAGTGATGTCATGAACTGCTGAGTCAGTTGTAGCTCCACAGCCCAAGACAGGAAATCATCATAGTCAAACGATGAAATCTTCTTGTATTCCCATATCTAACTTGACTTGAACATCGTCATGTCTACTGTTGTTGTCAGAGTTGCTATGGACAACAAAGTTTAATCTCAAAGTTACCATTTTCATTCAGTTTTCTCAACTTCTTTTAAATGTTATTTGAAGTTACTTTTCTTCATATAGTTTGATTTATTATGCTACACTGCATATTTTTATCCTTCTTATAAATGTATGTTGTTGGTATCATTCATCCTTGGTAACAATGAATTTTCCCAAATTATTCCAACAAAACTTGCATAAAATCTTTTAATTCTCTGTTTCTTTGTATATAGAATGTAGTTTATTCGTCTCATAAAGTACAATTAGAAATCAAAGATTTTTGTACTGGAGACACATCAGTTTACTTTTAAAAAATAAGGTTATAATAATTAACATATTTCAGCAAGCATTTCTGCGTTTTTACACATGAACAATTTAACAAGAACATATACAACAATTATGGTCATTTTGCAGCTTGCAATACAATTTATACAATAGATTAACAATTTATTATACAATACATAATCTTTATTGTTTCTTTTCTTTTAAAATTGCCAAACTGTCCTGCATGAATTCTGCATTCGAATAATAACATTTTTCCACTAGTATATTAAATAACAATTTTTTTAGTGGGTCAAACTCCATATTTAACAGATTTGTGTTTTTAAATTTATTGTAAATTTTTAAACCTGTGTACAATGGTGTTTGAGCATAAAGTTTTAAATTATGAGAGGGAAGTTTGAAACTGTCTCTGTGATGAGTACTGCAATTGTGGTTGAAATGAAAATTGTCAAGTGAGTTTTGATTTTTATAGATGAAAATAAAAATTTTGTAGATATACAGAGAAGGAATGGTTAGTATTTTTAATTTTTTAAATAATGGGCAACATGATGTTGTTTTTTGGACTAAACACATGTTTCTTATTATTCTCTTTTGAAGTGTAAGTAATCTCAGGCTGTTCATAGAGTTTCCCCAGAAAATAATTCCATATCGAATTATAGTCTCAAAGTAGCTGTGGTAGACTATCTTCCTGGTGGCCATAAGGGTGGAACCAGATAAGACATTCATCGCATAAGCAAGGCTGTTTAGTTTGTTTGCTAAAAACTCTACACGTGCCTTCCAATTTAAATTTTTGTCAAGATTTAAACCTAGAAATATTACGTAACTTGCTTCTGTCATTTCCTGATCACTGTGTACTATTTTTGTGGGCAATGCTGATGATGTTTTAACACTGAACTGCACTAATTGTGTTTTTGTGACATTGAGTTTTAATCCATTATGCTGAAACCAAAATTCTAGGTTTCCCATTATGTTTTCCACAGTATCATGAATTTGTTCTAAATTGTCATTTTAAATTAAAACCAAGGTTTCATCTATCAATAAAATGGAGTGATCATCAATGTTTAAAGATAAATCATTTGTGTACAGCAGAAAAGGGTAAGGCCCTAAAATTGAGCCCTATGGGACCCCTGTGCAAATCTTTTTCCAATCTGAGAGTGATTTTTTCCCATTTGAATTTAGAATAACTCTGTGCTTTCTTTCTGACAAATAAGATTTGAACCACTGCTAATCCATGTCCTTTCATGGCCATCACAATGGACTCGAATGTTGATAATTTTTGGTATAGTTTCAGTGTTCCGTTTCCAGTGTTTGATCTGTAACCTTCTTATATTTGATACCAGTAGCTTTATTTAATAAGATTTCTTTTTGTCACCTTTTCTTGTTATTTGGTAAGGTGGATCTGTTAGTTCCATCCAACTGTGTTTCACAAATCTTCACAGGACTTATGCATTGATGGGTGCTGAAAGAGATTGTTAATTCTCCTCCAAACTCTCTGAATGATGCAAATGACAGAACTTTAAACTTTCTGTATTCAGTACTCTTTTTACAACACAACCTCATGTACTAAGTGGGTTGACAGATCACCTTAAACCTATGTAGCTTTTGCAAAAGCAAGACAACAAGTATATTTTACATAAGTTAATTTGACATCCTTTTTCATAGTATCAACTGTAGTCATGACCTTTCCTCTTTTTCTCGTGTTGTTCCAAACACCTCCAAAGCTTGACTTCAAGGAACAAGAGGCCGCACATACCAGGTTGAGATACTCACTCACCATCTCATCTTGTAGAAGTGATGGGTTCAAGACATTTTTCCATCTCCACAATCATAAAAATATCTCCCACAGTGGGATGTCCCAACACTTACTACTAAATGGTCATGAACATTTCTCATTATCACCGAAGCTTGGAAGTAAGACATACTATTCTAAAAATGTCATGTCACACTTCAATGAGACAGGTGAAACACTACCAGACTTAAAGCATAATGTAATAATTCCTGTTCCAAAGAAAGTAGATGGTGGCAGTTGTGAGTGTTAGTAGTGAACTATCAGTTTAATAAGTAATGGTTGCAGAATCCTAACACAAATTATTTACTGAAAAGCGGAAAGATTGATGAAAGCCAACCATTGGAAATATCAGTTTGGATTCTGGAGAAATGAGAAAGAAAGTTGCTACTCACCATATAGCAGAGATGCTGAGTTGCAGATACACTATGTGATCAAAAGTATCTGGATGTATCCAAAAACATATGTTTTTCATATTAGGTGCATTGCTCTGCCACCTACTGCCAGGTACTCCATATCAGAGCGACCTCAGCAGTCGTTAGGCATCGTGAGAGAGCACATGGGACACTCTATGGAACTCGTGGACTTCGAACATGGTCAGGTGATTGGGTGTCACTTGTGTCATACATCTGTACATGAGATTTCCACATGCCTAAACATCCCTAGGTCCACTGAAGTGGAAACGTAAAGGGTCACGTACAGCACAAAAGCGTATATGCAAACCTCGTCTGTTGACTGACAGAGATCGCCAACAGTTGAAGAGGGTCATAGTTTGTAATAGGCAGACATCTCTCCAGACCATCTAACAGGAATTCCAGACTGCATTAGCATGCATTGCAAGTACTATGACAGTTAACCGGGAGGTGATAAAACTTGGATTTCTTGGTTAAGCAACTGCTCATAAGCCACATGTCATGCCAGTAAATGCCAAATGACACCTCGCTTGGTGTAAGGAGTGCAAACATTGGACTGTTGAACCGTGGAAAAACATTTTGTGGAGTGATGAATCATGGCACACAATGTGGCGATCCTATGGCAGGGTGTGGGTATGGCGAACACCCAGTGAACGTAATCAGCCAGCATGTGTAGTGCCAACAGTAAAATTCAGAGGTGGTGGTGTTATGATGTGGTCATGTTTTTCATTGAGGGGGCTTCCACACCTTGTTGTTTTGCGTGGCACTATCACACCACAGGCCTACACTGATGTTTTAAGGACCTCCTTGCTTCCCACTGTTGAAGAGCAATTCGGGGATGGAAATTGCATCTTTCAACACAATCGAGCACCTGTTCATAATGCACGGCCTGTGGTAGTATGGTTACATGACAACAACATCCCTGTAATGGACTGGCTAGTAAAGAGTACTGACCTGAATCCTATAGAAAATGTATGGGATGTTTTGGAACACCAACTTCGTGCCAGGTCTCATTAACTGAGATTGATGCCTCTCCTCAGTGCAGCATTCCATGAAGAATGGCCTGTCATTCCCCAAAAAACCTTCCAGCACCTGATTGAGCATAAGCCTGCAACGCTTTTAGCCCCGGTGGGACTTAGTAATACTACTTAGCAATCATATACAACCGCTCACTTGACGAAAAGTCTGTTCCTAAAGACTGGAAAGTAGCACAGGTCACACCAATATTCAAGAAGGGAAATAGGAGTAACCCATTGAATTACAGACCCATGTCACTGACCTCAATATGCAGTAGGATTTTGGGGCATATACTGCACTCGAACATTGTGAATCATCTTGAAGAAATGACTTATTGATACATAACCAACGCAGGTTCAGAAAATATTGTTCTTGGTAATGAGTGCTGTTGACAAGGGATCTCAGATCAATTCCATATTTCTAGATTTAAAGAAGGCTTTTGATACCATTCCTCACAAGCATCTATTAATCAAATTGATGATATGAATATAATAGAGGGAAACATTCCACGTGGGAAAAATATATCTAAAAACACAGATGATGTGACTTACCGAACGAAAGTGCTGGCAGGTCGATAGACACACAAACAAACACAAACATACACATGAAATTCAAGCTTTCGCAACAAACTGTTGCCTCATCAGGAAAGAGGGAAGGAGAGGGAAAGACGAAAGGATGTGGGTTTTAAGGGAGAGGGTAAGGAGTCATTCCAATCCCGGGAGCAGAAAGACTTACCTTAGGTGGAATGAAGGGGTATACACTCGCAAACACACACACATATCCATCCGCACATACACAGACACAAGCAGACATGACACCTCGCTTGGTGTGAGGAGTGCAAACATTGGACGATTGAACCGTGGAAAAACATTGTGTGGAGTGATGAATCATGGCACACAATGTGGCGATCCTATGGCAGGGTGTGGGTCTGCTTGTGTCTGTGTATGTGCAGATGGATATGTGTGTGTGTGCGAGTGTATACCCCTTCATTCCCCCTAAGGCAAGTCTTTCCCCTCCCGGGATTGGAATGACTCCTTACCCTCTCCCTTAAAACCCACATCCTTTCGTCTTTCCCTCTCCTTCCCTCTTTCCTGATGAGGCAACACTTTGTTGTGAAAGCTTGAATTTCATGTGTATGTTTGTGTTTGTTTGTGTGTCTATCGACCTGCCAGCACTTTCGTTCGGTAAGTCACAACATCTATGTTTTTAGATATATTAATCAAATTGCGTGCATATGGAGTATCATCTCAGTTGTGTGACTGGATTCCTGATTTTCTCTCAGAGAGGTCACATTTTGTAGTGATAGATGATAAATCATTGAGTAGAACAGAAGTGATATCTAGCATTCCGCAAGGTAGTGTCAAAGGCCCTCTGCTGTTCCTGATTTACATAAATGATCTAGGTGATAATCTGAGCAACCCCTTTAGACTGTTCGCAGATGACGCTGTAATTTACCATCTAGTAAAATCATCAGATGATCTATTCCAATTATAAAATGATCTAGAGAGAATTTCTGCATGGTGCGAAAAGTGGCAATTATACTAACAAAGAAGAGTGTGAGGTCATCCACATGGGTACTAAAAGAAATCCCGTAAATTTTGGGTATACAAATTACACAGATCTAAAGGCTGCCACTTTGACTAAATACCTAGGAATTACAATTACGAGCAACTTAAATTAGAAAGACCACATAGATAATATTGTGGGGAAGGCGAAACAAAGACTGCGCTTTGTTGGCAGAACACTTAGAAGATGTGACAAACCCACTAAAGAGACAGCCTACATTACACTTGTCCGTCCTCTGCTGGAATATTGCTGCATGGTGTGGGATCCTTACCAGGTAGGATTGATGGAGGGCATCGAAAAAGTGCAAAGAAGGGCAGCTTGTTTTGTGCTATCACGCAATATGACTGAGAGCGTCACTGATATGATACGCGAGTTGGGGTGGCAGCCACTCAAACAAAGGCGGTTTTCTTTGCATCGAGATCTATTTGCGAAATTTCAGTCACCAATTTTCTCTTCCAAATGCGTAAATATTTTGTTGACACCCACCTACATAGGGAGAAATGATCAACGTAATAAAATAAGAGAAATCAGAGCTCGAACGGGAAGATTTAGGTGTTCCTTTTTCTCACGTGCCATTCGAGAGTGGAATGGTAGAGTAGTAGTATGAAAATGGTTCGATGAACCCTCTGCCAGGCACTTAAGTGTGAATTGCATAGTAACCATGTAGATGTAGATGTAGGTGTAGAGTGGAAGCTCTCATCAAGGTTGTGGGTGGGCCAACACCATACTGAATTCCACCATTACTGATGGAGGGCGCCACGAACTTGTCATTTTCAGCCAGGTGTCTGGCTACTTTTGATCACATAGTGTAGGCATGACAAAAAGACTTTCACAGTTATACCTTTTGGCCATTAAGGCCTCCTTCAACAAAACACACACACACACACACACACACACACACACACACACACACACACACACACACACACACACGACTGCAGTCTCAGGCAACTGAAACCACACTGCGAGCAGCATCACCAGTGCATGATGGGACTGGTGACTGGGTGGTTGTAAGGAGGAAGCTGGGGTAGTGAGGGGGTAGGGATAATATGATGGGTGTGATGGACAGTGAAGTGCTGCAGCAGGTTAGAGGAAGGGCAGGGGAGAGATGAAGTGGGGGGGAGGGGGGGGGGGGAAGTGGCAGAAAAGGAGAGAATAGAAGGAGACTGAGTGTGGTGGTTGAAAGATGCTGTGTAGTGCTGGAATGGGAAAAGTGAAGGGGCTGGAAGGATGAGGAAAGTGGCTAACAAAGAGTGAGGCCAGGAGGGTTATGGGAACATAGGATGTATTTCAGGGAAATGTCCAATCTGCACAGTTCAGAAAAGCTGGTGTTGGTGGGAAGGTTCATATGGCACAGGCTGTGAAGCAGTCATTGAAATGAAGGATATCATGGTTGGCACCATGTTCAGTAACAGGGTGGTCCACTTGTTTCTTGGCCACAGTTTGTCGGTAGCCATTCATGCTGACAGACAGCTTGTTGGTTGTCGTGCCTAAATAGAATGCAACGCAGTGACTGAAGCTTAGCTTGTAGACCACATGACTGGTTTCACAGGTAGCCTTGCCTTTGTTGGGATAGGTGATGTTAGTGACCGGACTGGAGTAGGTGGTGGTGGGAGGATGTATGGCGCAGGTCTTGTATCAAGGTCTATTACAGGGGTATGAGCCGTGAGGTAAGGGATTGAGAGCAGGCGTTGTGTAAGAACGGATGAGTATATTGTGTAGGTTAAGTGGATGGCAGGATACCACTATGGGAGTGGTGTGAAGGATGGTGGGCATGACATTTCTCATGTCAGGGCACAATGAGAGGTAATTGAAACCCTGGCAGAGAACGTAATTTGGTTGCTCCAGTCCTGGGTAGTACTGAGTTACAAGGGGAATGCTCCCCTGTGGCCAGATGGTGGGACTTTGGGAGGTGGTGGGAGACTGGAAAGATAAGGCAGGGGAGATTTGTTTTTGTACAAGGGTGGAAGGATAATTACAGTCAATAAAGGCATCTGTGAGACCCTAAGTATACTTTGAGAAAGACTGCTCGTCACAGCAGATACGATGACCAAGGGTGGCTGGGCTGTACAGAACGGACTTCTTGGAATGGAACGGGTGGCAGCTTTCAAAGTGGAGGTATTGCTGGTGGTTAGTAGATTTGATATGGATGGAGTTACTAATGTAGCCATGTTTGAGGTGGAGGTCAACATCTAGGAAGTTGGCTTGTTAGGTTGAGTAGGACCATGTGAGACAAATGAGGGAGAAGTTGTTGAGGTTCTGGAGGAATGTGGATAGGGTGCCCTCACCTTCGATCCAGATAGCAAAGATGTTATCAGTGAATCTGAACCAGGTGAAAGGTTTAGGATTCTGGGTGTTTAGGAAGGATTCCTGTAGATGGCCCATGAATAGGTTGGCATAGGATGGTACCACATGGGTTCCCATAGCCGTACCCTGGATATGTTTGTACATAATGCCTTCGAAGGAGAAGTAATTGTGGGTGAGAATATAGTTGGTCACGGCAACTAGGAAGAACATTGTTGGTTTGGAATCCATCAGGCATTGGGAAAGGTAGTGTTCAATAGCAGTAAGGCCATGGGCATTAGGAATGTTAGTGTACAAGGAGGTGGTATCAATAGTGGTAGAGGAACAGGAACTGTGGAGAGTCGATGGAGGAAATTGTTGGTACCTTTTATATAGGAGGGTAGGTTCTGGGTTATAGATTGAAGGTGTTGGTCTATTAAAGCAGAGATCCTCTTGGTGGGGGCACAATAATCAGCCACAATGGGGTGTCATGGGTGGTTAAGTTTATGGACTTCAGGAAGCATGTAGAAGGTAGGAATGCAGGGAGTGCTAGGCGTGAGCAGAGAGATGGACTCTGGGGAGAGATTGTAGGTTGGGCCTAAGGATTTGAGTAGTGACTGAAGGTCGTGCTGGGTTACTGGAATGGGGTCACTGTGGCAAGGTTTGTAGTGGAAGTATCTGACAGGTGGTGGAGTCCTTCTGCCAGGTATCCTTGCAGTTCAAAACGACAGTGGTGGAGCCTTTGTCCGCAGGTAGGATTATAATGTCAGGATCAGTTTTCAGATGGTGGACTGCAGTTCTTTCTGCAGATGTAACGTTAGTTTGCATGTTGAGGGATTTGGGGAATGATGGTGAGGCAAGGTTCAAGGTTAAGAAATTCTGGAAAGTTAACAAAGGTAGTTTGGGGGCCATGGGGGTAGAAGAGTGAACTGAGTGAGGCAAGGTTCAATATTAGTCTTTGGTTGAATCTGATTGGTAGGGTTGGTGGTGAAATTATATTTACCCTTTAGGGATCAGGAAGAGGAGAGAATTTGGGAGTGGGGCAAAAGGTGAAGCCTTTGGAAAGGACTGATATTTCTGTGGGTCTAAGGCTTCTGGAGGAAAGATTCATGACTGTGTTGTGGGTCTATTTAGGTTCTGAATTCTGTATGGTGGTGGAAGTGAATTTTGGAAGGTGGGGTAAGTGTAGTAGGTCTGTGAGACAGGGTTGGTCAGCTATGAGGGGACGTGGTAGAGGTTTGGAGGTTGTTGTAGAGGTAGTTGACAGTGGTACTCCAAGGTGGGAGTAGGAAGTAAGCAGGATGGAGATCTTTCAGAGGTGGCATTGTGCACGCTCAAGTTCCAGCAGGGCAAGAGTATGAAACTGTGTTACGGATTCCAGGAATTTGGGATTGTGTAGCAGGAGAATTTTGTGGATGGAGAGAAGGTGCTGTAAGGAGACTTGAGCTTGGTTGATGTGGTTTTGCAGGACTATGTTAGTGATGGCTAAGCATTGGCGGAATCTGAACAGGTGGAGGTCATTGTGGAAGGAGGGGTTGCAGCAAGAGATGGATAATTTGATGGTAAGGCCATTAGGGGGAATTCCATGGGCCAAGCTACAATGCAGGAACAGTATGTGGGACTGGGATCTGGCTAGGGATAAGGAAACTTTTCTTTATTGACGCCAATGGAAGGAGCAAGGGTCCATGGTGATGCAAAATTGTGAAAAATTACGTAAATAATGCAGAATTACGTCTGAAAAATTTTGCAAAAATACACCCAAATACATGTGAAAAGTTATGAAAAGGATGACGTGGGGGAAACAAGACTAAATAGTCACCAATAGGGAAAAACGAAAACTTACTAAAATTGGTGATAAGTCACAAGGATCAAAGTAAAGAATAACTAATAAAAATATATATATTACAGTGAGTAGCAGGTCTGAGGGTGAATAAATGTGAAGAAGGGGGATGGCATATGTGACTGGATGGTAGAATTAGTGGGTGTGAACTTCCGGCAGTTTCCGGTGATTAAAGGTGGCAGTGTGGTACTAGTGTGCATGACTCACACTCCCCCTTGGATGTCGAACTTACTTGGAGTTACTTCGCCGATCTTCTTTCAGGATAGTCAGCTGCGATATTCTGCCCAGCTTCTTCTCCAAGGAATAGATGCTACTCTGGAGGAATTTATTATACTTTTAAATAACTCAGTACACTCAAGAATACTATGAATTCAATCTCACTATATCTCATAACATATAACAGTTTTCATACACTAAACATTTCCTATAGGCTCGACACCTTCTGGTCCGACAGAAGCTATTAGAATCATCTTTCTATACATACAGTCTATAAATCTCTCCAAGTTTAACAAGACAACTGTCCCGACTTTACAGCAGTAAATGAGAGAATGAGTGAACAAAAGTCTCTTCTTTTCTTTCAACAACCTTCAAATGTTCACACCAATAATGTTTTATATCTCACACAATAATATTTTATAACTCACAGAGAATGATTCGTTTACTTCATGGGCCGGATGTGTAACTTCTTAGGCGCCGATCATCCATCCTATACACGACTGTCCTGTATGCACATAATTGTGGGGCAGTATGCATAGTTCTACTTTACCACACTTATCTCTAAAATAACATGTGTTCAAGATGGTGAAAATACGAGTGTCTCTAGAATTTACCCCAAATTCTCTAGGCACTACATATCCCCCTCCTTAGCTCGAACACACAGTATTTTATACATGTTTGTTATGTACATCAATATCGTATTTGTATAACATTACTTTATGATTCCAACAGTTTTACTTTTAACAATTGTCTACTTAGTAGATCATGGACCTTTTGGTTAATTTAAACTTTGTAAGGACAAGGATCTTTTTGTTCCCTTTCCAATTATCCATTCTGAGTGTGCATTACCCAAGGGTATGCTGTTATTTGCTCTTACTTCATGTACTCCTTTCTCTAAGTATGGAAATATTCACTATTTATTACAATCTGGAAGAACTCTGTGTCAATAAAGGTGTTCTTTTCAACACATGTAACTTCACACAAATATAACAATGCGAGTGGAAACGAGGATTCAAACTTACCAGAATAATCTCTACAAGATTTGTGACTTTTGTCACGATACTGCTTTTTTCTTTAGGCACAGTACCTATACCTTACCCAAAGGCACACACTATGAATGCACTACATCATTCCGTTTTGTTAGGTGCGCCCCTTTAAACAAATTCCTAATATAATATGGTACATGTCAATCCCTTTCTTGGTGACACTGCCTGCACGGTATAGGTCAGCCTTCCTTGGGTCTGCCTACCTGCCCTTTTCCATCCAATCAATTCTGGGTGCACCCTGCTTATTCTTCCTGAGCAGGCTTCATAGTCCATTGCCCTAGTATACCAATTTATGTACACTGTGATTCAAAACTACTCGGAAAAATTAATGTTCTATTTTACCCCTCACACTCGCTTCACAATTCTTACTTTAAACCTTTCTTGAGTCGTCCATTGCTCTTCCAGTCCTAAGTTTCCAATAGACACCATACGTGGGAAAATATATGCATATGGGTATTTGTGTAGTAGCCTGTTTCTTCAGCCAGCGTATGTAAAATAACTTGAAAGTTATAGAAAACCACGGAAATTAAGAAGGACTTCAGCGATAGAAGTGTATGCATATGGACAGAGGGAAAGGTAGACTGGTACTCAAAAGAGAAGTAAGAAGGGAATAAGTAGAAATGGTTGCTAAGATCGAAGAAAAGAAAGAAGATAGCCCCAAAGACAGGAAACTCTTCCCACCCCTCTTCCCAGAATCCCCACTTTGCTGGTACTTGAGTGAGTATAGATGTAGATGTAGTGAGATGTAGAAGCCAGAGGAGGTATGATGTTAAACGTCTCCTGCAGAATGGACACTCTCACCTTCACATTTGAAGTCCCTGAAGAAAGATATTAGCATCTCCTATGGAACAGCAAATGGTGAAGAATCAGTCACACTTGTCTAAGAGGGATGTGTGAAAGGTGTGGTGTGTGTGTAGTGTTAACCTTGTGTACCTTCACTACCCACCCCCTTTCAAAATTGATACAGACCCTCCCCATTCATATGATATCTCACAAGCAGTGTAAATATTCTATAAAAACAGGAAATTATACACTACAACCAGATAGTTATTTTACCAATTAGTCACTTCACATTATATCTTATACACACATAAAATACCCTGTTCATGTTATGTCATCTGTATATCATTCTTCTTAAACAGTACCATCATATTATATCATCACCTAGAATGTTATTCTGTTAGTTTTACCTCATGCTTAGAGGTCACTGTTTACCGTGCCCTCCTTAAATTAGTCATAACTGTGCAGTCATAATAGGTCACATAAATACTAATATGATAGGATCGTTTAAGAAGTTGTAAATATATTACAGAATAGTTGAAGATTTTAAGGGAATTTGGCGTAGGAAAACTAATGTGGAAGCAACACCGAACTCAACTCAGGAGCCGATGGTCGTCACTCCACCTGTTAACACAGAATGTTAACATCCCTGGGGAATAATGTGATTCCTTCTGGATCCCATGTATCTGCTCTTAACCTCACTTGAGCATGTGCAGACCTATACTTCTTGTTAAATTTTGTGTGAAAGTCTACCCACAACCAAACAATTACCATTTTATTATGTAACCCAACATTAGGTAAAGTTATTCTGTGTTCTAACTTGTTCTGGATAAGTTGGAATTCTTTCCATGAGTCATCCATAATCTTGATAGTATCATTAGGTTTGGAAAACTCAACAGTTGTGACATTTTGGGAGATTATACTCTCGGTAATTTCTCGATCTACAATTAGCTCAAAAGGTTCTGCCAGACTGTTCATACTTATAATGTCGAAGTCAACTACCTTTTCTTTGAAATTTTGTTCTACATTATTTACTCACAAACTGGCAGTTGGTGTACCAACACCTGGAATTTTCGATTGAATAATCGATATTAATTCCTTAGATCGATCTGTGCTCTCTTTCAATATATTCAGTTTCTGTCTTACAGAATTACATTTAACATTACATGCATTTTCACAAGATTCTAATTTTTCATTAAACTCTGACTCTATGCTACTACACTTGTCTTCAATATCAAATTCTAGTTTCTTGGTCAAATTCTGTAATTGCTCCTCCTGTCTTTGGTTAAAGTCTGTAAATATTTGATTCATTTGTACTGTTAAAGAATTACTTAATTATTTCTTTAAAGCTACTCGTAAATTTTCCACTTTATCATTTAATGCCTCAAATATTGAATTTAAAGCTTCACCCTGTGCTTCTAGTTTTTCAAAAGCTTCACCCTGTGCTTTGAGTTTTTCATTTAACGAAGCATTCTGAACATTTATAGCATTTAATTGAATACTCTGAGCTTTGATTAAGTTTATTACTGCAGAAAAATCTGGCATGTTTTTGTTCACCATCATGGCCATGGCTAGTCCTGTAGTTTCTGTAGGTTGTTGTTCCTTCTCCATAGTCCTAACCTTTCGTGATCTCAAGATCATTAAAAAAAAACGCCTCTGCAAATAATGACCACCCTAGTTTACATTTAAATGGTTATTATCTTGAGCTCACCTGGCATAGGATTGTAGGCTGCATTGGTGAGGTGTAGAAACGGCACTAGTGAACCGCACACGCACTGGCAGCATCACACGTTGGTCGTGGCAATGTCGTCAGCAGGCGCGAAGCCAGCAACTCGAACAGCAACCAGCAACGATGGCGTGTTACTGCAACTGCTTCGATATTGCCTGGTTACTGTGTTGGTGTTGGTTGATTACTGCATCGGCTTCAGCGTCAGCTAGTTACTGCCTGTGTGAGGATTTTTTCCTCCCCACAAACAAATCTTTTTGATTGGATCTTGCAGACCAATTTCTTTGTCTCATTATTATGTGTTGCTACGGCAAATCTCAACTTTTTCTTATCTCAATCTTCTTCAAAAAAATTACTCCTTTTCTTGTCCTGTCACATTCGCCACATTCTGGTAGTTTCTGGTGATTAAGGGGGGCGGTGTGATACTAGTGTCAAAGACTCACACTCCCTCTACCTACTTGTAGTTACTTTGCCGATCTCCTTTCGGGATAGTCTGCTGCGATATCCTACCCAGCTTCTTTTCCGAAGAACAGATGCTACTCTGGAGGAATTTTTTATACTTTTAAATGACTCAGTACACTCGAGAATACTTTGAATTCAATCTCACTATATTTCATAACACATAACAGTTTTCATACACTAAACATTTCCCATAAGCTCGACACCTTCCAGTTCGACAGAGCTATTACAATCATCTTTCTATACATACATTCTGTAAATCTCTCCAAGTTTAACAAAACAACTGTCCCGACTTTATGGCAGTAAATGAGAGAATTAATGAATAAAAGTCTCTTAATTTCTTTCAACAACCTTCAAATGTTCACACCAGTTAATGTTTTATATCTCATAGAGTATGATGCGTTTACTCCATAGACGGGACGTGCAACTTCTTAGGTGGGCTCGGTGACTACCTGCTCGCGCCGATCGTCCATCTGATACACGAGCGTCCTGTATGCACATAACTGTGGGGCAGTAGACATAGTTCTACTTTACCACACTTATATCTAAAATAACATGTGTTTGAGACGGTGGAAATACGTGTGTCTCTAGAATTTATCCTGAAATTCTCGAGGCACTACAAACTTGGACAGAATGGAGAAAGTTTGGGGGGGGGGGGGGGGGAGGCTTGTAGGATGGATACTAGATCATGTGGCACTGGAAAGGCGCGGGAGTTAAGATGCAAACATATGGGAAATGACACAGGGAGAGTGATCAATTTGAAAGTATAGGATTAATTATATTGGCGGGAGTAATGTGGGACATAAGGTGCTGCACCAACAATCAGTGTGATTTTGTAGCCATCTGTTGTGTGCGGCCGAGGTGGCTGTTACAGTGTGGCTCGTAAGTAGAGTGCAAACTGCAGTTTGTAAGGCACCAAGAGAGACACAGGAAAAAAAGACAAAGAAGAATGAACATTGAGTATAGTGATGCAAAAGAAAATAGTAACGAAGGAAACAGCACTAGGTTAAGATCGAAGAAAAGCTGTGAGGTAAAATTCAACAAATGGAAAATTCGGGATAGAATGTAATAATATTATGAGAAGGAAAGTTGCTGCTCACTGTATAGCAGAGATGCTGAGTCCCAGATAGGCACAACAAAAGACTCTCACAATTATAGCTTTCAGCAATTAAGACCTTCTTCAACAGTACACACACACACACACACACACACACACACACACACACACACACACACACACACTAATGCAAATGCAACTCACACACGAGTGCAGTCTCAGGCAACAGAAACCACACTGCAAGCAGCAGCACCAGCGCATGATTGGAGTGGCAACTGGTTGGGGGTAAGGAGGAGTCTGGGGCTGGGAGGGGAAGGGATAGTATGGTGGGGGGGTGACAGACAGTGAAGTGCTGCAGGTTAGACAGTGGGCAGGGGAGAGGTGGGAAAGGGGGCGGGGGGGGGGGGGGGGGGGGCGGAAAAGGAGAGAAATGAAAAGAGACTGTGTTTGGTGGTGGAACGATGCCTGTGTAGTGCTGGAATGGGAACAGGAAGGGGCTAGAAAGGTGAGGACATTAATTTCTCTGTCAGGGTTTTGATTACCTCTTGTCATGCCCTGAAATGAGAAATGTCCTGCCCTCTACCCTTCCCTACCACCACCACCTACTCCAGTCCGGTCACTAACATCACATGTCCCATCAAAGGCAGGGCTACCTGCATCTCACGTGGTCTACAAGCTAAGCTGCAACCTCTGTGCTGCTTTCTATGTAGGCACGAGAGCCAACAAGCTGTCTGTCTACATGAATGGCCTGTGTTGCCAAGAAACAAGTGGACCATCCTGTTGCTGAACATGCTGCCAAACATGATATCCTGCTTCACAGCCTTTGCCATATGGATCCTTCCTACCAACACCAGCTTTTCTGAATTGTATTACATCCTATGTTCCCGTATCCCTTTTGGCCTCACTATCCTTGCCCTTCCAGCTGCTTCCCTGTTTCCATTCCAGCACTACACAGACGTCATGCCACCACCACATCCAGCCTCTCTTTATTTCTCTCCTTTTCCGCAACTCCCGCCCCCCCCCCCCCCCCACCCCTCCCTCCCCACCTCTCCCATGCCATATGTCTAACCTGTAGCACTTCACTGTCCATCACCACCACCATACTATTCCTCCCCCTCCCCACCCCAGCCACCTCCTTACCCCCACCCAGTCACCACTCCGATCTGCACTGGTGCTGCCGCTCACAGTGTGGTTTCAATTGCCTGAGACTGCAGACATGTGTGTGAGTTGCGTTTGGGTGAGTGTGTTGTGTGTGTGCGTTTGTGTGTCTATTGTTGAAGAAGGCCTTAAGGGCTGAAAGCTGTAATTGTGAGAGTCTTTTTGTTGTGCCTATCTGTTACTTATCATCTCTGCTATAGGGTGAGTAGCAACTCTCCTTCTCATAATATTGTTACATTCAATCCTGAATTTTCCATTGTTTGATTTTTAACTCTACATGTTCTTGTAGAAGATATGTTAAGGAAAGGTAAACCTACATCCATGGCATTTTTAGACTTAGAAGAAGCTCTTGACAGGTTGAGTGTAATATACTCTGAAATTTTGAAGGTAGCAGGGGTAAAATACAGAGAGCAAAAGATTATTTACAACTTGTACAGCAACAACACAGCAGTTGCAAGAATCAGAGGAAACATTGGTTGAGAAGGGAATGAGACAGGGTTGTAGCCTATCCCTGATGTTATTCAATCTGTATTTCAAGCAAGCAGTAAAGGAAATCAATGAAAAATTTGGAAAAGTAATCGAAGTTGAGGGAGATGAAATAAAAACTTCGAAGTTTGGTGAGTACATGGCAATTCTGTCAGAGACAGCAAAGGACTTGGAAGAGCAGTTGAACAGAATGGATAGCATCTTGAAGAGAGTTTCTATGATGAACATCAAGAAAAGTAAAACAAGGTAAAAGTCAAATTAAATCAGGTGATTTTGAGAGAATTAGATTAGGGTATTAGACACAAAAAGCAGTAGATGGGTTTCACTGTTTGGGCAGCAAAATACCTGATTATGATTGAAATAGAGAGGCTATAAAATGCAGACTGGCTGTACCAAGGAATGCATTTTAAAAAAGGAGAAATTTGGTACATAAACTATAAATTTATGTATTAGGAAGTATTTTCTAAAGATATAAGTCTGGAGTGTACACTTGAATGGAAAAGAATTGTGGATGATAAGTAGTTCAGACAAAATGAGAATAGATGCTTCTTAAATGTGGTTCTATGACATTCCACTATAATTTTATATTGAAAACAAATTTGCATATTTTGTGCTTTGGCTTCTAACTGATCGTCAAAGCATATTGCAGAATGTTAAAAACTGTTTGTAGTTGAATGCTACTTATCTTAGGTCTCCTCTGTTGTTATAGGTGTCATTATGGATTATCTTGCTTGACTGCATTGCATTTGTTAATGGATTAATCACATGTGTAGGAACAGAAAGCTAACATTCTTAGTCACTAAAATGATGTACACATAGCTCTAGTTTCATCTTCACTGTATTATCAAATCCTATAGAAATACATTGATCTTGTTGTGAACCATAACAACAGAGTACTTCTCATACAGACTTAAAAAACCGTCGAATTACAACTACCAAATCTGCATATTTCTCTACAGAACTTGACTCAAAAAATTTTGCACAAAAGCTAATCCATATGGTCTGTGCTCACAGTTCAATCACAACTATCCACAGTGACTGACTAATTTCATACTGTCTGCACATTCTTCTACAGAACTTGACTCAAAAACGTTTGCACAGAAGCTAAGCCATATGGTCCGTGCCACACTACAACATATAACATAACAACAATTACATTTCCTAAACAGATAATTACATCAATTAACTTAAGTGAAAATTTACATTGTATAAAATATTTTTGACATCGTGTAATACTGCAGATTGAAATAAATCTTCTGTCATTAGGACAGTTCAAACTGACCCTAACATCTGACCCCCACAAATGTTCGACAACATTCTTGAGTGCATTACGTGTTACCACTTCTTGCCATATAAGAATATGTCCATCATTCTCAAACATGATCATTTTGATGGTCTAGGTGTTACGCTGTGGGAAAGTATAAGGTCACATGAGCATACTGACCTGCAAGTCTTTGCACACAGTACACTCACCAGCCAACATTTTTGTGACACTGTTTTCTTTCACAATGTGCACCTTTTCAGGTTTGCATTCAGTGCTGACTCCTTTTTTATGGGTGCCACTCCTCAATGGCATCAATTATCACAGGTGTAGGTGCTCTTGGAGTGAGAGGATATTCAGTGAATGGACTGGCCTGCCCATTCCCCTAATTTAAATCCCACCAAGAATGCATAGAATGTGTTGGGGAGATGTATTGCAGCACAGATTTGCATTGAAGAGATGTATTGCAGAACAACCACATGCACCAATAACCATCCAGCAGTTGTCAACCACATTGGTGGAGGAATGGAATACCCTACCACATTAACTCCTTACCAACCTTGTGACCAGCATTGGAGCACATTGCAAAGCATTCACTACCATTCATGGTGATTGCTTACCCTATTAAGAACCTTATCCAGCCTTTCATAATGTCCAGAGATCATCATGAATCATGGTGACTTCAGTGTAATTGAATAGAAGTGTCATTTCTGTTGTTGCCATGGCATGTTTCTTTCAGTTACCTTCTGGGCTGTATTTTAACATTTTTTGTATATATTGTTCAATTCAGTGAGCTTTGTTACTTGGCAGTGACATATCATGCAAAATTTACTTTCATCTTTAAGTTTTACTTACCAGTGTATCTGAAGACACAATAATAAAGGACACCAAATAACATATGAATAATTATGATTTCTAGGTTGCTCTGTACCAGGAGAAAGTCACCCAGTCAGAACAAAATTTAATAACCTCAAAAATCATGTACTTTAAAGTGCAAGATCAAGCAGAAAAGTGTAGAGTATTGATCAAAGAACATGCACAGGAAACTGAAAAATATCGCAAAAAGGTTTGTGCAATAACTTATATCACTGATGTTATCTTTCATTTTGTATGTGACTTTTAGATTTCAGAAGCCAAAGATTTAGTTCTCATAACTGTCATCAAAACAATAAAATCCTGCATTTCCTGTGTCATTTCAAAAGTCTGTATTTGTTTGTTTTATAAAACATGACCAACTAGTCTATGATATAATTATGCTAGTGACTGGAGTTACATTAACTGACTCCACAGAAATAAAAATAAGTGCAGGAAGTGGCAGTGTATTGGAAAAAGACTTAGATGTAATTTGCTGACATTTCAAGAATACTTACCAAGAAGTTATATATAATTGAACATACTAGACACAGTGAAGAACTGAGTAATGCCTTTATAAATGTTTCACTGCAAAGATATTTTCTGTTATCTTATACAGGTTCATACTAGGAAGTTCAAAGTAAATAATGATAAATAACAACTAGCTGTCACTTACTAAATTGAACATCCTTATAATGGGGTTGACAAAGATTAAACTTCTACCTCTCTCCCACTCAACCATATATTGGATTTTTCTCCAAAGATTCCTCAGGTGTATTGTCTGTGGTGTTTTCGCAGATATTTGCATTTTTTTGATGGAATTAGACCATGTAAACTATGCTCATTACATGTTTCATGCATGCCTGTTGCCAGTAGGAAAGGTCAGTTTTACTAAAAAAAACTATTTTTTTTAATGAAGTTTTATGCATCTATTCAAAAGGGTGATCTTAACTAAATGTAGTGTGATAATATGTTGAACAATATGTATTAACAGATACATAAAAACATGAGAAATAAGCAGTCCAGCTGACTCTCAGGAGAGAGAGCCACTGTAAAATACAGGATATGCAGAATTTAAAGTGAATGTAACTAAGACTCATATTTATCAAGGAATTATTATCGCAGTATAACAGAATAAGATGTTGTTGCTGCTGATGTTAAGACTTCTTGTCTATTGTACATGATATTCTTGTAAAATCTTCTGATCTGAATTTTTAGCTTCCTTACTGGGGTCTTCTTCCAGAACTGGCTGCACATTGTAGCAGACCGTCACACTTGAACTTTTAAGGATAGTATTTCCCACATTTATTGCCTTATCATTTAATAATTGTGTTGTGCAAACACACCATTATTTAGAATTGTACGTTGTGGTGGTGCCCTCCCTATTGTATATGATTCAGAAGATGAAGATTCTAATTTTGTTGAAAATTTTCTTGCAAATTGGTAACGGACAACATCATCGAGAGGATGCAGATGCTGTACACACTTCTGGAAGCTCATGTACCAACTCCATCCCTGAAAGCACTTACATACTTGGTGACGAGACTACACTCCAACATGGCAACAAGAAATGGACTCTTAGGGGAATACACAACCTTAATTTTGAGCTATTTGATTAATTAGAAGTTTCTTCACAACCACCATCTGCCTTCGGTTTAACAACCTTATTAGAATATCTGAAATTTCAGAGCGATGGTATTTCACTGATGTTATTGTCATCAGAGGACCAGATGTTGTTAATGAATTGTGTAGACGAATTACTATTATCTCTCAAAACTATCCTGGAGAAGTTCTCATGTACAAACAAGATGGGGACCATTTCCACATTATCCATGACTGTATCTACTCTTCCAGACGATGCCAATGCTGTTTCTGCACTGACTCATTTATTGCCACCAGAATTTAAAAAACCAATCGACGCACCAGAGCAATCGCAGCCATCTCCGACATCGACTGGCTCAATATATTGTTATATCTCTACTTGCAAAAACGGCCAAGTTGTGGACAAGTATGGCTTAGAGGAGCAAATAAGTGATTACATGGTGAGTATGAAATTGTACAATGGCAAAGTTTCATCGAAAGATCCCTCCATGTATTAGAATTATTGATCAGTGCAGAACAGGGGTCGACAGTCATGGAACACTTAAATGGCCTCATAGCAAGTGGCAGCCAATCATTACAGGTAAAGGGTGCAACACTGAAACCACAGAGTCAAAGGTACTTTCTCTATTAATATCTTATTATTGCATTCCTCCAGAGAACATCATCAATGTAATACCGTTGGCTCATCCGTATTTTATAAATTTAATTGATCCAAAGTTTAGAAGGTATTTGGACATGGGAATGGAGTTGTACAAAAAAACTATTAATGAATTGGATTTAAAAGGTTTAAAACATTTATTTGCTTCTGGTTCAGAAGATAATATTTTCTATTCCCACATTACAGTAGTCTGGGAATATTATTACACTTTGCAAGATTCATTATGTTGGTTAAAAAAATTACTTTTATTTCAATGTAATGATGATACGGATGAAACTACAAAGTTTTTAACAAATTTAGTATTGTGGTTAAACCATAATGGTTTATTTCAGTGGCAGGATGTGAATGGTACAGAATGTTATGTTCCTAATAAAAAATTGAGCACTTTATGTATTGTTGGACGCTCAAATTCTGGTAAAAATTGGTTTTTCATCTGTTTTATCTCTCTCGCATTAAATGTTGACCACATCGGACGATGCAACAATAAGACATGAAATTTCATTGGAAGAAGGTGCTACTGAAGATTTTAGAAAAGTTTGTGAAGGGATAGCATGTAACATTAATGTAAAATATGAAGGAGACGCCATTTTAAGATGTACTCCATTGCTATTGATATCAAATTCTCAACCTCTAATATGTTCTCGCCCTGATTTCAATAATGTATGTGTGAGAACTGTCCGTTAGAAATTTGATGAACTGAAAAATGCATCTAAAAAACCATATCCACATGCTTTTTTAAATTTATTGTAATTGTATAAAGTGAAATATTAAATAAATGTAACACTTGTTTGTACTATATATTGTTTACTGAAACTCTATTTTTACAAAATTAATGTAACATTGTCCTGTACACATTTGTTTACAATATATACAACAAAAGTATTACAATTGTTTCATTTCATATTGTCCCTTACATATTGATGACTTCTCATTCCTTGTCACATTAGTCATATAAATCATATCAGAAGTTTGAACATTTGCTACATTTGCATGAGGATAATGGGTTTCTAAAGCATCTGAATGCACAGAACATTCAGCAATAACTTCAAATAACATTTGGGTATCTGTGTATTTTGCTACATCAGAATTTAAACTACTTGTACTTAAAGCATACATAGAATTTATCCCAACATGAAGATTGGGTTGAACATTAGTATCATGAAGTATAATATTGTAGCCTGCAGAAGCAATGTCAGCCATCTCTATTAAATTGTTGTATCCAGATTTATCTCCATTTGTTACTAAACTAACAGCTCCTACTAGTTGCTCTTGAATTTGTGTTAGTTCTAACAGTGTTGTAGAAAAATTATCACAAGTCATGAAAGGATTACAATGCTTATCGCCATTCGTTCTGTATGGTTGAGGTACACTGTATGAATTATAAGTAATGGGAAAAATATCATAATTACATGGTTTTGGTATTTTAAGAAAACCTAATGTGGGGTTATATTCATAATTAACAACAACACTTCCTGTACTTGCATCGGTATCTACTTCATAAATACATGATTGTACACATTTCCAACCCCAATGATGTAAGCCTTTCTCTTTTGTGTTTGACACACATGCATAATAGTATTTCAAATTAATAGGTTGCCTAAATTGATGTGCAGGAACTGTAGTTAAAAAAGCGTCTTCGTTATTTTGGTATCCATACCATGACATCCAAATTGGAGATAAATCTCGTTTATGGTCAGTACTAGTTGTTTCCATTGGGGGCCGTAGCACCAAATGCATTAGGCTTTACATTAATACCAGGAATTTTCATATTAATGCCAATACTAGTAATCATATTTTTATTTTGATTTAAAGTTGCAAGTTCTGAATCCAATGAATTAGTTGGAAAAGCAATCCTAAGGTTATGGGCAATTACTTTTGCATAACAATCAACAATTCTACTACCATCCGGAAGTAAATCAAATTCAGAAGTAAATCAAATTCAGATGGCGTCAAGTACAAAAATGGTCAATCGACAGGAATTTCAGCTAAAGGTGTTATCATAAAAACAGCACTTTCATGAGTTATTACATTTTATGTCAACCCGTATGTAAAAAATCTATGTACTTTCCTATATCGCGTTAAGTTTCCCGTGTCTAATATGAATGGTGCAGGCAAAGGTACATCATGTGTATTTGCTGAATCAGTCATTTCTCTTGATGGTGCTGCAGTGCCTGTTAATGATTTCTTTTTTTCTTGGCATCGTTTGCCTTTTGCAATTGTGCTATATGTTTTCCTGAATCTACATCCATACCACTCATATTTGTGTCAGAGTCAGAATGTGGAACCAATGGTGCACCTGCGTTGTGATCATCTAATTCTTCTTCCGAATGCTCTAAGTCATCTTCAGAGAAGTTGTCTTCATGATGAGGGGCAGTTTCTCCAGTTGATGCTAATGATGTATGTCCAGAAGTTGATGGTTGCTCGTGATCTATAGGCAAACCACGATGTACATGAGACATTAGCCATTGTTCATATGCGTAATGTTTCTGGCCTTCTTGCATTTGATTCGAATTTGGACATTCCCAAGATGGCCAATCATAATTCTGAAGGCAAGAAACGTTTATATTATATTCAATACATAATACAACAATTATAAACAAAAAGATAAGATAAAGAAATTCACATACCTTGTTGTTTGGCATCAGTTTTTTTTGGATATAACACTTTTTCAAGTTTCTTTGCAACAAATGTTTTCAATTTCAATCTGTACTTTCCTGCAAAGAATGCCAATTTCTTGTATGACTCCAATCAATGGCAAAGTCTATAATCACTTTAACATCCAACTGCTGTACTCATTACCTAAATTCTTCTTCAGTAAAAACAGGTTCTCGAGCTTCCTTTAGTAAGCAATCGTACCCAATGTCGTGTTCTTTAGCAATGGCATCAGCTCCACTTCGTGGTGTGTATATATTTATAGGGTTTCCAGGCCCAACATAGTCACTACCTGGTAACATGGCGTAGTTTCAGCTTTATCCATTTCTATTGCTGTGTGACCTTCCTCACCGTACTGATATGGATGGTGCTGGCTCAGTCCAGTATTGACTTCTGCCAGCTTTGGCTCCAATTCAAATTCAACAACTTCTTCACCTAAATCATCATATACTGGAATTTGACCAAATCTAATTTTATTTGCAGCATCTCGCCTACCAACTGTCCTTATACTGTTGCTTCTATTAACATTAAAATTGTTCCCCCTTTCCGACATTTCAGTATCGTCCATCGGTCCTGGATATAAAGTTCTTCCGTCGTACTGTATTGAACTATGCTGTCCTGCACTTATATACTCATTTAACCATGACATTGCGCTGACTAACAAAGATTTACTAGTATCTCCGTTTATATAAATATAAGGATAAAAACCTCTCACAATATGGCGCTCTAATTTTAAAATTTTTACATATGCCAACCTTTTTCTGGCGTGGGTACTTGCCCAAATAGTGTCCTAAAAGGACAACTATGTCAGTGGGACAGTGATGCTGCCATGCTGACCTTTGGACCTTGGGTGTCATGAAACATGAATCATGGCACGCGCATGCCTTTTCGTTTCGATACCCAAGGTCGTTTGATCACTGTGTCCTGACCAGGGTCAACTGCCCGGGTCGAAAGGTCAACATGGCAGCCTCACTGTCCTGCTGACATAGTTGTCCTTTTAGGACACTATCTAGGCGAGCACCCACGCCAGCAAGTGTAGAAAACTTTAAAATTAGAGTGCCATGCCATGACAGATTTTTATCCATATATTTATATGAATGGAGATTCTAGTAAATCTTTGTTAGTCAGCACACTGTCGTAGTTCGATGAGTATATAAGCACAGGACAACATAGTTCAATACAGTACGACAGAGGAACTTTATATCCGGAGCCAGTGGACGATATTGAAATGGTGGAACGGGGGATTAATTTTAATGCTAATAGAAGCAACAGTATAAGGACAATTGGTAGGCAAGATGCTGCAAATGAAATTAGATTTGGTCAAAATTCAGCATATGATGATTTAGACGAAGAAGTTAATTGAATTCGAATTGAAGCAGAAGCTGACAGAAGAAGTCAATACTGGATTGCCCCAGTGCCATCCATATCAGTATGGTGAGGAAGGTCACACAGCAATAGAAATAGATACAGCTGAAAATATACTTCTGTTATCTGGAGCACCTGACACAGCAGTTGATGGCATGACCTTAAGCTCCTCGTTATTAACAGTGCAAATAGTCAACACTGCTGGTGTAACAGCTTTAGCAGGTCCTGGAGTAGCATAGGGGACAACGAAATTAATTGAAAGAGTAAAAAATAAAGGATTAACATTACCACAAAGCGCTTATGTTTGGCCTGGAAACCCTATAATGAAGTGGAGCTGATGCCATTGCTAAAGAACATGACGTTGGGTACGATCGCTTACTAAAGGAAGCTCGAGAACCTGTTTTTACTGAAGAAGAATTTAGGTAACAAGTACAGCAGTTGAATGCTAAAGTGATTACAGACTTTGCCATTGATTGGAGGCATAAAAGAAATTGGCATTCTTTGCAGGAAAGTAAGGATTGAAATTGAAAACATTTGTTGAAAAGAAACTTGAAAAAGTGTTATATCCAAAAAACCTGATGCCAAACAACAAGGTATGTGAATTTCTTTATCTTATTTTTTCGTTTATAATTGTTGTATTATGTATCAAATATGATATTAACGTTTCTTGCCTTCAGAATTATGATTGGCCACCTTGGGAATGTCCAAATTGGAATCAAATGCATGAAGGCCAGAAATGTTATGCATATGAACAATGGCTAATGTCTCATGTACGTTGTGGTTTGCCTATAGATCACGAGTAATCATCAACTTCTGGACGTACGTCATAGGATCAACTGGAGAAACTGCCCCTCCTCACGAAGACAACTTCTCTGAAGACGACTTAGAGCATTCGGAAGAAGAATCAGACGATCACAACGCAGCATGCGGCATTGGTTCCATATTTTGATTCTGACACAAATATGAGTGGTATGGATGTAGATTCAGGAAAACGTACAGCACAATCGCAAAAGGCAAATGACGCCAAGAAAAAAAAGAAATCATTAACAGGCACTGCAGCACCATAAAGAGGAATGGCTGATTCTGCAAATACATATGATGTACCTTTGCCTGCACCATCCATTTTAGACACGGGACCTTAACGCGATATAGGAAAGTACATAGATTTTTTACAGATGGGTTGGCATACAAAGTAATAACTCGTGAAAGTGCTGTTTTTATGATAACACCTTTAGCTGAAACTCCTGTCGATAGACCATTTTTGTACATGACGCCATCTGAATTTGATTTACTTCCGGATGGTAGTAGAATTGTTCATTGCTCTGCAAAAGTAATTGCTCATAACCTTAGGATTGCTTTTCCAACTAATTCATCGGATTCAGAACTTGAAACTTCAAATCAAAATAAAAATATGATTACTAGTATTGGCATTAATATGAAAATTCCTGGTGTTAATGGAAAGCCTACTGCATTTGGTGCTTTGGCCCCTGTGGAAACAACTAGTATTGACCATAAACGAGATTTATCTCCCAATTTGGAAGTCGTGGTATGGATATCAAAATAACGAAGACGCTTTTTTAACTATAGTTCCTGCACATCAATTTGGACAACCTATTAATTTGAAATACTATTATGCATGTGTGTCAAACACAAAAGAGAAAGGCTTGTGTTGTTATTAATTATGAATATAATCCCACATTAGGTTTTCTTAAAATACAAAAACCATGTAATGTTGATATGTTTCCCCTTTACTTATAATTCATATAGTGTACCTCAACGATACAGAATGAATGGCGATAAGTATTGTAATCCTTTCATGACTTGTGATATAATTTTTCTACAACACTGTTAGAACCAACACAAATTCAAGAGCAACTAGTAGGAACTGTTAGCTTACTAATGAATGGAGATAAATCAGGATACAACAATTCAATAGAGAAGGCTGACATTGCATCTGCAGGCTACAATATTATACTTCATGATACTAATGTTCAACCAAATTTTCATGTTGGGATAAATCCTACATATGCTTTAAGTACAAGTAGTTTAAATTCTGATGTAGCAAAATGCACAGATACCCAAATGTTATTTGAAGTTATTCCTGAATGTTCTGTGCATTCAGATGCTTTTGAAACCCATTATCCTCATGCAAATGTTCAAATTTCTGATATAATTTATATGACTAATGTAACAAGGAGTGAGGAGTCATCAATATATAAGGAACAATATGAAATGAAACAATTGTAATACTTTTGTTGTATATATTGTAAACAAATTTGTACAGGACAATTTTACATTAATTTTGTAAAAATAGAGTTTCAGTAAACAATATGTAGTACAAACAAGTGTTGTTGTTGTTGTGGTCTTCAGTCCTGAGACTGGTTTGATGCAGCTCTCCATGCTACTCTATCCTGTGCAAGCTTCTTCATCTCCCAATACCTACTGCAACCTACATCCTTCTGAATCTGCTTAGTGTATTGATCTCTTGGTCTCCCTCTATGATTTTTACCCTCCACGCTGCCCTCCAGTGCTAAATTTGTGATCCCTTGATGCCTCAAAACATGTCCTACCAACCGATCCCTTCTGCTAGTCAAGTTGTGCCACAAACTTCTCTTCTCACCAATCCTATTCAGTACCTCCTCATTACTTACGTGATCTACCCACCTTATCTTCAGCATTCTTCTGTAGCACCACATTTCGAAAGCTTCTATTCTGTTCTTGTCCAAACTGGTTATTGTCCATGTTTCACTTCCATCCATGGCTACACTCCATACAAATACTTTCAGAAACGACTTCCTGAAACTTAAATCTATACTCGATGTTAACAAATTTCTCTTCTTAAGAAACGCTTTCCTTGCCATTCCCAGTCTACATTTTATATCCTCTCTACTTCGACCATCATCAGTTATTTTACTCCCTAAATAGCAAAACTCCTTTACTACTTTAAGTGTCTCATTTCCTAATCTAATCCCCTCAGCATCACCTGATTTAATTTGACTACATTCCATAATCCTCGTTTTGCTTTTGTTGATGTTCATCTTATATCCTCCTTTCAAGACACTGTCCATTCCGTTCAACTGCTTTTCCAAGTCCTTTGCTGTCTCTGACAGAATTAAAATGTCATCAGCGAACCTCA
The DNA here is from genome assembly GCF_021461395.2 of Schistocerca americana. Taxonomy (NCBI): domain Eukaryota; kingdom Metazoa; phylum Arthropoda; class Insecta; order Orthoptera; family Acrididae; genus Schistocerca; species Schistocerca americana. The sequence continues at coordinate 944,849,791 of NC_060121.1, read as the reverse complement.
AAGTTTTTACTTCTTCTCCATGAATTTTAATACCTACTCCAAATTTTTCTTTTGTTTCCTTTACTGCTTGCTCAATATACAGATTGAATAAGATCGGGGAGAGGCTACAACCCTGTCTCACTCCTTTCCCAACCACTGCTTCCCTTTCATGCCCCTCAACTCTTATAACTGCCATCTGGTTTCTGTACAAATTGTAAATAGCCTTTCGCTCCCTGTATTTTACCCCTGCCACCTTCAGAATTTGAAAGAGAGTATTCCAGTTAACATTGTCAAAAGCTTTCTCTAAGTCTACAAATGCTAGAAACGTAGGTTTGCCTTTTCTTAATCTTTCTTCTAAGATAAGTCGTAAGGTTAGTATTGCCTCACGTGTTCCATCATTTCTACGGAATCCAAACTGATCTTCCCCGAGGTCCGCTTCTACCAGTTTTTCCATTCGTCTGTAAAGAATTCGCGTTAGTATTTTGCAGCTGTGACTTATTAAACTGATAGTTCGGTAATTTTCACATCTGTCTACACCTGCTTTCTTTGGGATTGGAATTATTGTATTCTTCTTGAAGTCTGTGGGTATTTCGCCTGTCTCATACATCTTGCTCACCAGATGGTAGAGTTTTGTCATGACTGGCTCTCCCAAGGCCATCAGTAGTTCTAATGGAATGTTGTCTACTCCCGGGGCCTTGTTTCGACTCAGGTCTTTCAGTGCTCTGTCAAACTCTTCACGCAGTATCTTATCTCCCATTTCTTCTTCATCTACATCCTCTTCCATTTCCATAATATTGTCCTCAAGTACATCACCCTTGTATAAACCCTCTATATACTCCTTCCACCTTTCTGCCTTCCCTTCTTTGCTTAGAACTGGGTTGCCATCTGAGCTCTTGATATTCATACAAGTGGTTCTCTTCTGTCCAAAGGTCTCTTTAATTTTCCTATAGGCAGTATCTATCTTACCCCTAGTGAGACAAGACTCTACATCCTTACATTTGTCCTCTAGCCATCCCTGCTTAGCCATTTTGCACTTCCTGTCAATCTCATTTTTGAGACGTTTGTATTCCTTTTTGCCTGCTTCATTTACTGCATTTTTATATGTTCTCCTTTCATCAATTAAATTTAATATTTCTTCTGTTACCCAAGGATTTCTATTAGCCCTCGTCTTTTTACCTACTTGATCCTCTGCTGTCTTCACTACTTCATCCCTCAAAGCTACGCATTCTTCTTCTACTGTATTTCTTTCCCCCATTCCTGTCAATTGTTCCCTTATGCTCTCTCTGAAACTCTCTACAATCTCTGGTTCTTTCAGTTTATCCAGGTCCCATCTCCTTAAATTCTCGCCTTTTTGCAGTTTCTTCAGTTTCAATCTGCAGTTCATAACCCATAGATTGTGGTCAGAATCCACATCTGCCCCAGGAAATGTCTTACAATTTAAAACCTGGTTCCTAAATCTCTGTCTTACCATTATGTAATCTATCTGATACCTTTTAATATCTCCAGGATTCTTCCAGGTATACAACCTTCTTTCATGATTCTTGAACCAAGTGTTAGCTATGATTAAGTTATGCTCTGTGCAAAATTCTACAAGGCGGCTTCCTCTTTCATTTATTCCCCCCAATCCATATTCACCTACTATGTTTCCTTCTCTCCCTTTTCCTACTGACGAATTCCAGTCACCCATGACTATTAAATTTTCGTCTCCCTTCACTACCTGAATAATTTCTTTTATCTTGTCATACATTTCATCAATTTACATTTATTTAATATTTCACTTTATACAATTACAATAAATTTAAAAAAGCATGTGGGTATGGTTTTTTAGATGCATTTTTCAGTTCATCAAATTTCTAACGGACAGTTCTCACACATACATTATTGAAATCAGGGCGAGAACATATTAGAGGTTGAGAATTTAATATCAATAACAATGGAGTACATCTTAAAATGGCGTCTCCTTCATATTTTACATTAATGTTACATGCTATCCCTTCACAAACTTTTCTAAAATCTTCAGCAGCACCTTCTTCCAATGAAATTTCATGTCTTATTGTTGCATCGTCCAATGTGGTCAACATTTAACGCGGGAGAAGTAAAACAAACGAAAAACCAATTTTTACCAGAATTTGAGCGTCCAACCATACATAAAGTGCTCAATTTTTATTAGGAACATAACATTCTGTATCATTCACATCCTGCCACTGAAATAAATCATTATGGTTAAACCACAATACTAAATTTGTTAAAAATTGTGTAGTTTCATCCATATCATCATTACATTGAAATAAAAGTAATTTTTTTAACCAACATAATGAATCTTGCAAAGTGTAATAATATTCCTAGACTACTGTAATGTGGGAATAGAAAATATTATCTGCTGAACCAGAAGCAAACAAATTTTCTAAATCTTTTAAATCCAATTCATTAATAGTTGTTTTGTACAACTCCATCCCATGTCCAAATACCTTTTAAACTTTGGATCAATTAAATTTATAAAATACGAATGAGCCAATGGTATTACATTGACGATGTTCTCTGGAGGAATGCAATAATAAGATATTAATGGGGAAAGTACCTTTGACACTGTGGTTTCAGTGTTGCACCCTTTACCTGTAATGATTGGCTGCTGCTTGCTATGAGGCCATTTAAGTGTTCCATGACTGTCGACCCCTGTTCTGCACTAATCAATAATTCCAAAGTCTTCCCCTTCCAATACGTGGAGGGATCCTTCGATGAAACTTTGCCATTGTACAATTTCATACTCACCAGGTAATCACTTATTTGATCCTCTAAGCCATACTTGTCCGCAACTTGGCCATTTTGGCAAGTAGGCAATATATTGAGCCAGTCGATGTCAGACATGGCGCGATTGCTCTGGTGCGTTGATTGGTTTTTTAAATTCTGGTGGCAATAAATGAGTCAGTGCAGAAACGGCATTGGCATCCTCTGGAAGAGTAGATACAGTCATGGATAATGTGGAAGTGGTCCCCATCTTGTTTGTACATGATAACTTCTCCAGGGTAGTTTGGTGAGATAATATTAATTCGTCTAAACAATTCAATAACATCATCTCGTCTTCTGATGACAATAACGTCAGTGAAATACCATCGCTCTGAGATTTCAGAAATTCTAATAAGGTTATTAAACCAAAGGCAGATGGTGGCTGTGAAAAAACTTCTAATTAATCAAAAAGCTCAAAATTAAGGTTGTGTATTCCCCTAAGAGTCCATTTCTTGTTGCCATGTTGGAGTGTAATCTCGTCACCAAGTACGTAAGTGCTTTCAGGGATGGAGTTGGTACTTGAGCTCCCAGAAGTGTGTACAGCATCTGCATCACCTTGATGATTTTGTCCGTTACCAATCTGCAAGCAAATTTTCAACAAAATTAGAATCTTCATCTTCTGAATTATATACAACAGGGATGGCACCACCATAACGTACTCTTCACACAAAGATTCCATTATGAAGAAGTTTACTCACTGTTGTTGTTTCCTCCGTCAGCGATGATCTGGCAACTGCAGAAGCTGAGCTAATGATGCATGGACCTAGTTTCTCTCTCTTATATACCCAAACATCCATTCTGTGGCTAAAGTACTTTTTTATTTGTCATAAGTTTTTTATTATTTCTTCTCGTGCTCTGATCGTGCCAACCTTTTGTTGGCATGGGTGCTTGCCCAGGTAGTGTCCTAAAAGGACAACTATCTCACCAGGGCAGTGACGCTGCCATGCTGACCTTTGAACCCGCGCAGTTGACCCCGGTCAGGACACACCTGCCTTGGGTGTCGAAATGAAACGGCACGCGTGTGCCATGTTTCATGACACCCAAGGTCGTTTGGTCGCTGTGCCCAGACCGGAGTCAACTGCCTGGGTCCAAAAGTCAGCATAGCAGTGCCACTGACCTGCTGAGATATTTGTCCTTTTAGGACACTATCTGGGCAAGCAACCACGCCAGCAAAAGGTTGGCATGAGCATAGCACAAGAAAAAATAATAAAAAACTTGTGACACATAAAAAAGTACCTTAGCAACAGGATGGATTTTTGGGTATATAAGAGAGGGAAACTGTAGGTCCGTGCATTTATTGCCTTGTCATTTGATAATTGGTTGTTAAAAGGTGTTGTAGGATTGCTGGGGCATTCATTGGTGTACTAGTGACTGTATGGCAGGGTATGACTGACACCTTGTTTGTGTTTATGTTTGCGTAGCCAGTTGCAACTCAGCAAGTCTCCCATAGCTAAATATAATGAAAAATTTCGCAAAATCTAGACTTTGCTAATGTTTTGCAAAAATACTGAATCAGTGTAAACAAAATGTCAGTGACTCAGATGAAATTACTAAATTCCTGAACAGTTTTAATTTGAAAATGGCCTTAAGCTACAATCAATCATGGAATAATAACAATATTTTCAATATGACACTGACTTTATTAAATTAGTCGCATTCAGAAAATTAAGTATTAAAAAAGATTTGAACTATTTACCCCTTAAGAGTTTCAAAAGTAAATCTTGTAGTTACCTCTACATATCACTCTATGTTTCATGCAATAATTCAGAAGTGTATCCAGAGAATAATAACTCTTGTAACATACTTACGTGTTCTTCTCTACGAACAGCCACATTTGCAGTCATTGTAAACATAAAAAATAAATCCAGTGTTCAAAAAGTGTAGGAAAGATGACGTGAATGACTACACACCAGTCAGTGTCAGTCGCCACATAGAGGAGGCATTGTTTCACGGTCAGGCACAATGAATATAATTGCTAGACATATTCAGCTATCGGACTAAGTCCTTAATCTGACATGGAAAATGCACACTCATTCACACAAGCAAAACTCACACACCTATGGTTATCATCATCTCCAGGCACTAAGGCCAAACTGCGACTATGTCTGAGGTAAGCAGCAACCTTTGTTGGGGTGGGTGATGGGGGTTCAGAGGAGGTGTGGGCAGAGAGGGGGAGAGAGTGCACAGTAAGGGTGGGGGAAGACACTAGTATTGCCTGTGGGAATGTGCAGAGTCATGGTGGAGACAAGACAAGATTGTTAGGTGTAGCACCAGAGGACTGTGCTGGGAAGGGAAGCGGGGAAGGGGATGGGATGTGGGAAGGGGGAGGGTAGGACATTGCAGGGGAATGGAAATTTCAGGAGCTTTGGCAGCATAGAAGGTATGTGTAGTAGTGGAGTGTGACCAAGCATGGTGATAGGCAGGTGGAGGATAGGGCCTAGCAACGGCTATGATCAGGGTGTTATGTGAATGAGGGACATGTTGCAAGGAACTGTTGTGGGATCTCTCCCTACAAAACATACTTCGTTCCTGTAGTGCCCCGGCTTCAAACTTTTCCAGTATCTGGTCACCACCTGCCTAACCTCTTCCCTGCTCCCACTCCAGTACTACACATGCATTCTATCCTGTCAGTGCACCTGCAATGTTCTTTTCCCCTTCTCTACTTCTCTTCTCTACTTTTCCTCCCCCCCCCCCCCCCCCCTCAAAACCCCCCAGTGCCCAACACAGCCAATTGATGGTGAGCCTAGCAGCCCTACCCTACTCCAGCCACATCTCAGCATACTCTCACAGGCAACACTAGCATCTTCCCCCATCCCTACCCTACTATCATTCCATCTCCCTGGCCCACATCTCCTCTGCATGCCAACTATGCACCCCAGTAAATACAGGGTGTACATAAAGTCCAGGCACATTTCAGTTATTTATTGCACAAGAACTTGTGTACAGATGTCATACATTTTGCATTTTGTAGAGAAACTCGGAAAGTTTTTTTTTTTTTTTTTTTTTTTTTACAAACATTTGTTATGCAAACTGTGAGTGACCTGGCAGACGTCAATACCCACCCCAGCATGGCATCATAGACTGTGGGAGTCTCTTTCCAAATTCTCTCCCGGAGCTCTGCTACATCATGTGGCAGAGGCGTAGATACACCAAATCTTTAATGTGTCCCCACAGAAAAAAGTCACACGGAGTGAGATCTGGTGATCGGGGAGGCCATTTCATGAAACAGCTGTCTCCTCCTGTAGCATGGCTGATCCATCGATGCGGCACCTCCATGTTCAGGTACCCATGAACTTCACGATGAAAATGGGGTGGAGCCCCATCCTGCTGAAAGGTGAACAGAGAGTCCGATTGCATTTGAGGCATCAGCCATTGCTGCTGCAACATGTCCAAGTAGGGATATCCAGTGACAGCGCTCTTGGTGAAGAAGAAGCCCATACAGTTTTCGACGTGACATGGCACAAATAACATTTACCTTTGGGGAATCACGCTCAAATTCAATGCATTTGTGTTGATGCTTTGCACCGCAGATTTGACAATTATGCCTGTTCACTTTCCCATTAGTGTGGAAAGTGGCTTCATCGCCAAAAATTAAGCAATCAACAATGTCATCCCCATCCTCATTCAATTGTTGCAACTGTGAACAAAATTCAAAATACTTGTCTTTGTCATCATCAGTGAGCTTCTGCACTAGCTCCAATTTTAAATGGTTTTATAGACAGCTTCTGTCACAGGACTTTCCACACTGTCATTGGAGCCATTTCGAGTTCAGGGGATGCACAACATACCAATTTCCTCTTTATGAATGTCTCTCGTACGCTCTCCACATTCACTTCACTGACACTGGGACGTCCACTTCTCGTTGCCGGGGACAAGCAACCTGCCATAATGAATTTGTTGTGCCAGTGGTAAATGGCCTTCCTTGTTGGTGGCTTTTTACTGTACTTGGTTCTAAACATCCATTGAACAGCTGTAACACACATGGTTTTGTTGAACTCCAACACACAGAAAGCTCACTCCGTACCTGAACTCACCATGTTTGTGACTAGCGCTGACTATTGGCAAATTACCAAACTATGCTGTGGCGATATAAATGAAAAAAAAATCAGGGTTTCTCTTCAAAATGACATATGTATGATATCTGCACAATGTTTGGTTCTTGTGCAATAAATAATTTAAAGTTTTCCCAGATTGTATGTACACCCTGTATCGCTGTGTACCTCAGACACAGTCGCAGTTGTACCTTTGTCCCCGGAGATGACAGTAGCCGTGTGTGTGTGTATGAGTCATGTTGTCATGAACATGTGTCAATTTTCTGTTTCTGATTAAGGACTTAGTCCGATAGTTCAGTATATCAAGCATTCTTTTTCATTCTGCATATCTATGACTCAACACATTCTGTGTGTGGTGAGCAGGAATCTATCCTTTGCATACTGTTGTTATTCCACCCTGGATTTTCCATTGTTTAAAACTGATGTCATTTGTAGATCGTAATGGTATACTTACTAGGTCAGAACATGAATTCCTAAAATGTAGTTAAATCTGATTGACAAGGATTCATTTAGATCTGTCTAAAGCTTTTCACATTGTAGACCAACAGACCACTTCCCTTAACCCCCCCTCCCCTTCTCACGTACGATTTGATGTCTCTGTCAGTTCTAACATTCTTCACTTTAGAAGTAGAAGATCTAACAGCATAAAATCAAAGTATGCACTCACTATTGTTAATATTTCACTTAGCACTATGATTGTAAACAGAGGCATACAGTCTGTGGCTGTGCAAGCATATAAATGAGATGAATACTACTAGTTTCAATTACTTTCACCTGCAAAAGTTAGTGATTTATATCACTTTTTCCATTAGTTGGAGGCCTTCTTTCTTCACTCTTGCCTTACCCAAGTTCTTATGGTTTTACTAATTCTATGCATGAATGCATGAACCAAGTCAGATTTATAGATGACTGCAAGTTTGCCCATCCTGTGAATGGGCACCATTATCTTCCTGGAGTTCACTCTGGAGCTACTCAGCCCACAAGCCCATTCTTATGGACTGGGCCTCAAGTGAGAAATCAGAAGTTTCCTGTATTAAATATAGCTTGTAATTCTAGAATTCCTTGCCATTTTAGGCTGTTTTAGGCTGTTTACAGTTTCTGATGTGACAAGGCACAAATGACATTTACCTTTGGGGAATTACACTCAAATTCAATGCATTCGTGTGGATGCTTTGTACCCTTTGTGCAAAACTTGAAAATTGATATATGTAAATATATTAACATCTTTAGTAAAATGTTCTTTGCAGTGGGGGGGAGGGGGGGGTGATGTCTGCCCGCACCCCTCCCCCATGACTTTCCTCTCCCTTTCTGTTGAATCTGCAGCTGCCCTACGGTGTCAGAACATTATGGCAAACAAGGAATCTTAATGATCATTCTCTGATAATTGAAAATGGTTGGCAACAGTGATGTACACTGGCAGAAAATGCCACACCAAGTACCCACTGAAATGATATCAAAGGAACACCAATCACAATTGACTTCTTCTTGTGCAACAAAGTTATATTGGAATTTGATTTGCAACACAATCACATCTTTCTGCTATGAAGGATAAGTTTTCATTACTGCTAGCAGTGTTTACATCCCTGGATGAAAAATTAAAATATTATTTTTTTATGTTATATTGTGTTTACATGAAAGTCTTTACTGATTTCTACATGTACTTGGTGGTTGATTACACTCTAACTGATTTAGCTGACATGCAATAATCAGGCAGCAAAGTGACTGTATGCAGAACTATTTCCACGGAGAAGGTTACCAAACCATGTCACATTTTTAAAGATTTTATGGTTATCTTCATGAAATAGGATACCTTAGATCAGACCATACCTCACAGTGTGTGAACTGTTCAGTTTGAGAAAGCTGTATTACAGTGAACTGAGAGCAACCCCAGCACCAGTACACAATCCAAGGAACTAAATACCTCCAATTTCAATTTGTGGAACATGTGGCATATATCAGCTGATGACTCTCCCCATTGCAGATGAAAAAACCAGTGCTGTTCAATGTGCATGATTATAATGGAACAGCAAGCAGAGTGGCACAAAGCAGAACATCATAGAGCAGTATTGAAGGAATAAAACGTTTTTTTCTCATAGTGGAGACCGGGGTATACTAGTAACTCCGGCTGCATTCAGGCAATGGTGGCAGCAATTGGCTGTTGTCAGTAGCAGAGTCAGTAGTGTTACTAGGACTTGTGTTTCTTTTGTTCTACTGTTGAGAAAATGAAGTTAGTGGACACTATGATAGCACAGCTGTTTTTACTGGCGTCCATTATAGGACCAGGGAGATAGTCTTCACAACTGATTCGTTCTGTACAAGTTATGTGAATGAGTTGGCACTAGAGTTACAGAAGACATTAATTCCTTAATTTTTTATGTCTTCATTGCCTTAAAGTGAGAGGTGATAATAAAATTGAAGTAGTATAGCTTACAAACACACAAAACTCATGTTTTACTAGATGAGAAAAAGAAATCTCACATTTTGCACTTTTGTCTAACATGGATGAAAAGTGGTTTTCTAAAGTAGGCTATTTTAAATGATATGGTCCACACCAATTTTGCTGTTCAAACACATTTACTTAAATGAAACAGATAATCGGTTAGCTATGTACTGCTCTGTTGTCTTGCAATACTTGCAATTTTCCGGAAACACCAAATGAAGACAGTCTTCTACTCACCATGTAAAATGCAGGTACTGCTTCATAGTGTCAAAGGTGACCTTAAAGTACAGAAATCTGGAGTCTATCAGACACCATGCAAATGTGCAAGATATTTATAGGTCAGACAGTGCGTAGCTGATATCACCACTGGCACTCCAGATTTCATCAGCTTCATGAGTACATTGTCATGGAAAATTGCTTTTCAGAATTACATGGAATGGATTATGACTGTACTAATGTTCTTAGACACACATCTAACTTCTGGGACTGTGTCATTAAAGAATCTATAGTGATTTGAGTAAGGAACTACTGATCAGTCATGATAGCAGGTACATTCTCAGTAAGGTTTGGGAACCTGCAATTAGTCTGATTAAGAAGAAAAAGGAGATATCCCACAATGAATTGACTTTGGGGGCAGGTGGAGGAACAGCAGAAGTGCTGCCAGCACATGAACTTAGGCCAGAGAAGTGTGTCGGCAGGAAGACTTGACCCAATGGTGGCAGTGTAGTTGCATGCTGAAATTTGTGTCCATTGGACACTGACATCCAGCCATTTACCCATGGAAATATTTTTCAGCTTCACGTAATTTCAAACATTTTCTAAGCTTTTTGTTGCTCACATGCTTAACATCAAATATTTAACATATTAGGCATAATTTGTATCATTTCAGGCAGAGGGGGGGGGGGGGGGGGGTTGGTTACCTTCATAGTCTCACATGTTATTGAATTTAGCGTATGTTAAAATTCAGGAGTAAGTAAGAAACATGTATTTTTTTTTTTTGTTTTCTCAAAATAAATTCCAGCTTCGAGGTACAAGCCTCCAAAGATGACACTGCGAACACCATTTTGAAGATGTGAATTTTGGAAATTTTTTTAAAGTTTGTATCCCTGTAGCTGTTCTAGATAGTTTGTTAAGAGTTTTTTATTTGAAAGATAATTGCTTAGTGATTACAATGGTATCCTCTGTTTGGACATATCTGTCAAAGTTCTTTTACTGTGAACACCATTTTGAAGATGTGAATTTTGGAATTTTTTTTTTAAGTTTGTATCTCTGTAGCTGTTCTAGATAGTTTGTTAGAGTTTTTTTTATTTGAAAAATAATTGATTTGTGATTACAATGGTATCCTCTGTTTGGACATACCTGTCAAAGTTCTTTTACTGTCATCTTTTGTTTTTTTTTCTTTTCTTTTTTTTGTAATTTACAGAAAAATATTTTTTGTCCAAAAATGCCAATCCAGAAAACCTAGATTTTTTTCTGTTGGTTAATACCATGTGGTACTATAGTCACCGTAAAGGAGAGATTCCACTTTTAAGTTCGGCAGGTTTTCTTTTTCTTTCAAGGGTAATGTACTCGTATGTCTTCACTGAAGTTGTTTCTTACTAAGTTCTTTGTTACAATGTTTATTTCTATTGCCTTCATTGCAGTTATTTCTTATCACTTTCTTTGTTGCAGTTATTTCTTTTCACTTTCATTGTTGCAGATATTTCTTACACTTTGTTGTAGTTTCTTGTCAGTTTCTTTGTCGTGATTGCTCGTTGCATGTTTCTGTATTGTTTTTGTTCAAGTTCAGTGCTAATTTGTTTACTGAAGAGGCTTCTAAGAAATCTGAGATTATCCGGTGACTTATATGTTTTTGTGAGGAATTTGCCAGTCGACACAGCTGCAGCGTATTTTGTGAAAAGGACTGTCTGAAATGTCTTCTGACTGAGGCCACAGGAGAGTGAAGTGTGCTGACTATCCGTAAAAGAGTGATATATAAAACAAACAAAAAAAACAGACTTTGTTCAGGTTGTAAATAATTGTTTTCATTTGAAGACTCTGTTTCAAGGTGATGACTTTTTGTGTTCTAAATGTTTTGCCAGGATAACAAAAATGATAGTATTCGAACAAGGTGAAGCCTTCCATGGTGCGTATGATGCAGATTTTGCATCAATAGAGGAAGAAGTAAATACCCTGAATCAGTCAACTACATAGGTAGGTGTTAGTCCTATTAAAAACTGTGGTCAGTGAAGTCGAATCGTAAGCTCTATGTGTGAAGTAAGCGCAGAGAAATTACTAAAGCTATTGATGAATACACTACAACAAAACTGACCACACTCTTCAAAGTAGAAATTCCATCTTCAGAAGAAAATGAACTGAAGCACTCTTGCACCTCTTGCCAGGAATTTTTCCCAAATATCAATTCAGATGTTGAATATTGTGCATCCTGCAGTGAAAAGGTGCATCTTTTAACTATTATTCCAGAGACTTTTTCGAAGAAAACAGTTTTGAACCATTTCCTAGCAGATGGCGGCTAGTGTTAAAGTAAATCATGTATCTCCGCAAAAAAAAGTAAAATTCGATGGAAAAAAGAAATCGTGTATGAGTTGTAAGGACGAGATATCAAAGCTAAATGAATGTATAAAAAGTCTACAATTCATAATCGGTACTCTAAAACAGGATATAAAAGAACTTCAATCGGGAAAATATGGGAAGCAAGAAGACACGGCCTCCACAGGAAAATGGGAATCAGTGACCGAAGAAAACTCTATCCAGGAAGATAAATCTCAAAGAAGCAGTGTAACTTTAATACAAAAAAACAGTGTGCAAAAATCGAGTGTAGTAAATCATGGAATACAGCCATCTGAAGAAAAACTGTTGCAAGGAACTGAAAGTAAACAAAAACGTGTGCAAACAAACAACTCTAGCATGGTAGCAGAAAAGCATGTAAACAGATCAAACTTTCCTCGAAATCGCGAACTTCCAAACATACCGGTAGTGAAAAGTAAACTGTCAAATTCTCAAAGAAAGTTATTGACTGATTCTAATATCATGTGCAAAAACAGATTCAGTGTGCTATCAGAAAAAACGAACAGACAAAGTGAAGCAAATATACAAACGAAAGTTTCGGAACCGAAAACAGTCAACGTAAAAAACAAGATGCTGGCATTATTTATTTATTTTCTGATAGTCATGGAAAAGGACTGGCAAAGATCATGAACGAAAAACTAATAAATGAAAGTGTTATTGGATTTGTGAAGCCAGGTGCTCCACTGCGAGAAGTTACTCAGCATATTGACACACACAGTAACCATGGAAGTTGTAACTCTTGCATTATTTTAGCTGGTGCAAACGATGTCTACAAGAACGAGACAAAATTCGCTTTGCAATCTTTCAGGGAAACATTGGCAACAGTTATGGACATGAAAGTTTTAGTAATAAGCATCCCTATGAGACATGACCTCATCAAAACATGGTGTGTGAATGCAGAAATCGAAGCAACTAACCGAAAGTTCGAGAAAATATGTAAGCTCTTCAGCAATGTGACATATATTAATGCAGACAGTCAGAAAAGAGAAGATTTCACTACCCATGGATTGCACAGAAACATGAAAGGGAATGTAGCACTGTGCGATACAATCATGGAACAATTAAACCGAAATCAGCCAGGCTTATTGCAGCCTCCAATTGTAGCAGCAGCAGCAATGGAATCACCAATTTCAAATGAAGAGCATATTACTCCAATGACTTCAGGAATTGTTGAAGCGGCAAGAAGAGGATCCTCATCTAGCCTAGTTGCAGTTCCTCAAATTACAACTCCAAAAATTACAGCAGAAACGCCATCACACTACAAGTCAACTCGCCCAACACGAAACAGGAAAGAACCATAACGTTTTTTATGGCAAGTGATTCCAGAGAAATGTTGATTTCATCTTCTAAAACATCGCTCTGGAAAGAAAACTTCAATTGTAAAAGTGTTAAAAATGATATGTCATGTGCAGCTGTCGAACATAAGGGTAGGACAAACAACCTAGTAAATAAGTCATCGTTGAAATTAATGCTCCTGCACCAAAATGTACAATCCTTATCAAATAAAGTTAGTGAGATAGAAATATTGTTATCAGATGAACTAAAAGAAGTGTCTGTTATATGTGTTAGTGAGCACTGGTTATCCGAAAATATGTTACATCACACAAGGATAGAGGGCTTTACCCTTTCATCTTTTTTTGTAGGAAAACCTCCATGCATGGAGGAACATGCATATATGTTAGAGAGGACATCAAACACGAAAATTTAAAGTTCACTAACCAGCTAGGGGAAGAGCAAAACTTCGAAATTTCTGCTACACAACTGACAAATTTAAATATAATTGTTATTTGCATATATAGAAGCCCAGATGGAAACGTAACTACTTTCATTGAAAATCTTGAGAAGGCACTTAACAGTATAAAAATAGTTAGTAAAACAACCATCATATGTGGTGACTTTAATATAGATTTCAACAAGAACTCAAAAGACAGATTAAACCTTGAGGCCTTATTAAAAACCTACAATATACATACAACTATCAAATCCCCCACCAGAGTCACCAAATCGTCAAGCAGTGCTATAGATCAGATACTAATAAATACAGATAAATATTTATACAAATCTGGAAATATGAATACAGGTTTCAGTGATCATTATGCACAGTTTATTGAATTCCCAGTAGAGACTGCAGGAAATACTGAACAACAAATGACAAGAAACGGTAGAAATTTTAGCAAGCACAACCTAGAACACTTCAGGCACTTACTGAAAAAAGAAACATGGAATGATATAGACAACTATGAGGACATATGTAAAAAGTTTGACGTGTTCATGGGAATATTCTCCCATTATTTCAATATTTCTTTTCCAGTTGAAAACCAAACGTTAAAAACTAAAAAAAGAAATGTTACATGGCTGACGAAAGGCATTAAAATATCATGTGCTGAAAAGAGGAGACTTTATGAAATCTCAAAAACACAAAATGTTACAGAAGAATTTCTGGTGCATTTCAAGAATTATAAGAGAGTGCTTCACAAAGTCATAAAAGAAGCTAAAAAAACAACAAATGATCACCATATAAAAATGGCCAGGAACAAAATGAAAGCCATGTGGAAGATAGTCAGAGAACAAGTAGGAAATGAGACCTCCCAAAATGTAAATCTCCAGGTAATCCAAGATGGCAAAAAATTACAAATCCAGAAGAAGTAGCCAATGCTTTTAATACATACTTTGCAAATATTAGTGAAAAATTACTATCTGACATCAAATCTTCAAATAAAAATCCTGCTACAACACCATCAAATCAAAATAGAAACTGCAACTCCCTATTTCTTACTCCAACCAACCCTAAGGAAATTATACTATCGATTAGAGAGTTAAAAACAAAATTTTCAACAGGTGTGGATGAGATTCCAGATTATGTCATTAAAAATGTGGGGGACCTCATTGCGATACCATTAGCCCACATTTTCAACAGTTCATTAACAAATGGAGTCTTTCCTTCCTGCTTAAAGACAGTGAAACTAAAACCACTGTTCAAAAAGGGTAAGAAAGAAGACATAGCCAATTATAGACCTATTGCCTTGCTATCTACATTTTCGAAAATACTAGAAAAATTTTTTCATAAGAGGTTGCTAGATTTTCTAGAAAAGTGCAAAATATTATCCAAAACCCAACATGGCTTCCAGAAAGGCCAATCAACAGAAACAGCACTATATGAATTTCTGGGTGAAGTACTCGAAAAAATTGATAGAGGGCAAAAAGTAACTGGCATATGCCTTGATCTGTCTAAGTCTTTTGACATCATAGACCACACTCTATTGCTGCAGAAGCTTGAAAGAATTGGTATCGGAGGTATGCCTAACAGCTGGCTTAGATCATTCTTACTGACCGCAAGCAAGTGGTAGAAATACATTTTCACAAAGAAAATAAATCAACAAGACACTATTCTGATTATAAAGCAGTAAAATATGGAGTACCGCAGGGCTCGGTACTGGGCCCCATCCTATTTTTGATATATATAAATGACCTAACATCAACCAACCAGTACCATAGCACTATCCAGTTTGCAGATGACACAAGAATATTAGTCAGCGGGAAGACTGCAGAGATACTACAGACAAGACTGTCTGAGGCATTAACAAATGTTGTAAACTGGTTCAACCAAAACAAACTAATAATAAATAAAAGCAAAACAGTAGCATTAAATTTTCATAATGTCAAGAGAAACATTGAAGAGGATATAAGAATTCAGATGTCAGACACAGATATTGCAAGTGTGCCTAATACAAAATTTCTGGGGGTCTGGCTACAGGATAATCTTAGATGGGAAACTCACATTGACAACATATGAAAGAAGCTAAGTACCATGTGTTATTTAATGAGAGTGCTAGAAAACTGCTGTCATAAGGACTGTCTAATGACAGTTTACTATTCTAATATACATTCTGTCCTAAAATATGGGATCACTTTTTGGGGTAACTCGCCATCCTGCCTAAAACTCTTCAGGATGCAAAAAAGAATAGTGAGAATCATGGCTGGAATAAAAAGTAACAAACCATGTAGACCATTATTTAAAAGGATGAGGATTCTTCCCCTTCCATGTATTTTCCTATTTGAAAGTGCAATGTTTATAAAGAAATATACAATAACAAATCCTAGTATCCTCCCCAAAAATGAAAATGTTCATCATCATAATACAAGACAGAAAACTGACTTTCATGTACTCGATACAAAAACCAGTTTGTGCCCAAAAGGAAGATTACACAATGGAAAAATTATCTACAATAACTTGCCAAGAGAAATTAAAGTAAAGACTGATGTAAAAAATTTTAAAGCAGCATTAAAAGAATATCTGTTGACACATTGCTTTTATAGTGTGGAAGAGTTCCTCCAAAATCCTCGAGAGTCTAAGTGATGATTATGCAAATACTGTAACCATTAATGTTGGCCTATAAATACATTCAGATGTAATTCTCAAGTTTCTAATGGGGTTCAAGTATAAGTTGTATACCGACTTGCCCAGTATATGAAGTAAAATTCTGTGAATGTAATTCTCTAGTGTACATGTCAATTCATAGTGTAGAAGAGTTCCTCAAAAATCCTTAGAGCTTAAGTGAGGATCATGCAAATACTGTAATCGTTAATATTGGCTTATACATGTATTCAGTTGTAAATTTCAAGTTTCTAATGTGGTTTAATTATAACTTACACATTGACTTTCCCAGTATATGAAGTGCTGTAAAATTTTGTGAACATAATATTCTAGTTTCTAAAGTGTTTTAATTGTAAGATATACTTTGACCTGTCCAATATCTGATGTGCTGTACTGTACATGTAAGATTTACTGGACCAATAAATACAACACAATACAATATTAAAAGTACATGGTAGACAACTCAAGAAATGTGAGGTCTGTCAAAGGAGTCCCTATTATGGTCACCCTGTAGAAGCAGCTTGTATTGTTATGTTAGATGCTGATGATGTTTACTATAGTGTTAAGACATTTTGTAAGAAATACACACCCAAAAGTGAACAATCTGTCAACGGAACTGGAAGAACTAGAGAATTTATTGAAACTTGTTTCTGCAAGAAAGAAAAGAATTATTTTCATTAGATACATTGTGGCGGTGCAGATCATCTAACATATATCCATCATACCTAATGGAAATAAAAATAGGACAGCTTAATAACATGAGAAGACCCAGCATATCACAATGAAACTAGGAAAGTGACAGAAGAGTTTAATTTATATATATTGTGTTTCCAAGAACAGCAGTCTAAGGCAAGAATGGTCCCCAGTATGGCAATAACTGCCCAGATAATCAGGTAATGGCAATGTACCATCACGGCAATAATAGTATTTAACAAGGCAATTACAGTGATGAAAATAACACATTATTAGTTCAGAACATTGTGGAAATATTTGCTGGAAAGGAGAGTTGCATCCTGGTTTCTGTGCGTTTTAAATTTAGTGATTAGATAGATGAGGTTGTGCTAAGACAAAGATATTAAACACCTATGATGAATTAAGCTCTTCTTTATGCCACTGATTAAACACAAAGTAAATATTGTGGTATAGCTGCTTGATGGATGACACTTGGAAGGGAACTAGAAGAAGCTATCTTGGAACTCAGCCTACAGGTATTGAAAGAACCTTGCAGTCTACCAACCTATGAGGGGAGAATCAGAGCAACATCAAACACAGACATCACTCCAACAAATATGCTTGCAGCATGCCATTAAAAATGCCGGAAAGTTGAAAGTGGAATAACATCAAGTGATCCAAATATCATATACTGCTCCATCACTGGAAGGAAAATCCAAGACATCACAGAAAAAAATGTGCTTAAGGCCCAAATACAACATCGAGGAGGCTAACTGGGAGAAAATGAGAAGGGTGAGTTCAGGAAGTCCATCACTGAGTGATAATACAGATGTTAAAGTGCAAGTAACCGACAGTGGCTATACATAGAGCAATGGAGGCATCAATACCTATCAGAAGAGGTACTTCTAGAGGAGTACCTTGCATGTGGACCGAAGTGCTACAGAAGACGTGGGAAGAAGAGCCAGGAAGATATACTATAGTTGCATGACACAAGAAGAAAGAATTCAAAGACTGCTTTGATACATGCATGTTAAACGTTTTAAGTAAAAGCTATGAAGGAAGAGGGGAAAAAAACAGAACAATGGAAAGAATTCGTGGACACTTACTAAGAAACTGATCCCTGGGGAATGCTGTATGGAATAATCTAAGAGAAAATGCTATTACTAATAGTCTTGTCCTCTTTGATTTCACAATGTTGTGCACAATGGCCATAGATTAATTAAGGAAGGATAGGAACACAGCAATCAGTAAATAAAACTATAAGTAAAACACTGTGTTATCCAATAGCAATGATCCATTCTAGATAACTAACCATTAGTGTGAGTTACCATCCAGCAAGTTTGCAGCTGTACATGTTGTCATATGACTTTCGTGGTGTATAGGCTGATGGTTTTATATTAATTATTTAGTGTATCACTTAACTACTATGATATGAGTGACTCTGCTATATTTTAGATTTTGACAAAATTCAAATCTGTACGGAACTATATTTTATCAAGACCATCTTCAAAGGAATTTTTAATTTATTTTTTATTTTTAATGTGATGTAGCAGTTCTGTTTTAGACTGTTGTATGAACCCATTAATGATCTTTTGCATAAGATTTGGTGGATTGCTTCACCATTAATACATGAATGAACACATTGCAATTCAGCATTTCTTGAAGCATGTTAAAAGTGATAGGCAAATATACATGCTGGTTTTATTAAATAAAACAAGGGTTTTAAACTACTATATTGGAATGAAGCTAGGTTAGTTATTTTTATAATATAGAGGATGGTACTTATACTACACGATGCAGACTGAGGTGGCTGTAGCTGTTGTTGTAAACAGTAACCACAGTTTCCATTTTCCTATATGCCAGTGAAGTCAATTCATAGGTCAACCTTCTCTGGGATGTATGTATTATGCTCACACAATGGATATTGTCGATCTTCAAAAAACATTCAGAACAAAGCATTAACTTGCACCATGAACACCGAATTAAGAATGGAGTGCCACAGTGATCACAAAGGTACGCATCATCAAGATCGAAGGCAAACTCCTTGAGAATTACAAATCTTACAGATGTTTAGCTAGAGATCCAGTCTTAAAGAATTCATATAGAATCATATTGGTGTAACGGGCTGATGAGAGCTGTGGAATGTGATGGTATCCAACCAAATCAGAAAAAGTCTGCTCTGGAGCTTATCATGAAAGTGGCTAACCTTTAAGGCCTTGCTGCAGACAGTGCAATAATATATTTTATAGACCAGAAAAAAAAAATCCAGACGCTGAATTTTTCCAGTGGTTCCATGTGGTATGAGCTGCAAAGTCACACACTTTTTGGGAGGGATAGTTTGCTCAAAAGGAGTATGATTTTTATATGCATACCAGAAATCAAGCAAAACTAAGTTGTTTTGACCAGCTGTTGGCCAGAAGCAGGATTGAATTGTAACTCAAGTTATTAGTTAGTTGACAAGAATGGATCATTGCTATTGGATAACGTGGTGTTTTACTTACTGTTTTATGTAAATCAGTTCTGATTCTGTAATTTACTTGTATTTTAGCAGTAAGGTAGCTATTTATTGCTTGATTCTGGATATACAAGAATAATAAAAAACTAGTGAGATTGTGACTGATTGCTGTGTTCTTATCCCTTCTTAACAGTCTTGTCCATGCTTGAAACAAACTTTAGGACAGTGACATAAAGTTCAGAACAGTCAGCTGCTGTGCTAATGGAAACACTGCTTTTGACAATGAAGGAAAAGACAAGAAAGAAGATTAGTGTAAATTATGAACGATGTTATGTGCAGTAAATTATGAACAATGTTATGTGCAGAAACAATAAGCTTGTGTATCCTTCTGTACAAGAAGAAATTAGGCAGATAATATTAAGACTGAAAAATAAAAAAATAAAAATGTGTAGAACATGATGTAACCCCTGCTAAAGAACACACACAGTGTCATTCATTCAGGAACAAATGCTTCATAATATTGGTTGCATACAAATAAGCATGTGAAGCAAATTATTTTCGTTCACCGAGCACATTTGATGAAATCCACACTTGCACATCCACCCTGTAGATTGCAGAATGATATCTTGTGTCCAAAACAGAACTTTGTCAAAGTTTCAAAAGGTCTGGATTCATCAGGGAGTTTAGCCAATTTCCACCCATAAAAGTGAGAATTATAGAAACATGGAGAACAAAACTGCTTGTATGTGAGGGATTGCAGCTTAAGAAGATTGTTCCTTTGTTGCAGACTAATCTGTTCCAAAGAATCACGAGCAGTGTTGGATATATTATGAATCATATGCTTGTACATTCTGAAGAAATGAAGATCAAGAGATTGACAAATGGAAATTGTGTTTGCAGGAACTATGTGAATTGTGATTTTGTCTTCTGGTAGGTTACTTTGTGCGTGCAGATCATAAAGAACACTAGCATCTTTATGGGTCCTCTAAGAATCCAGTGTTAGCAGATGTTTCTCTTCACTGACTTTTTCCACTACCCCTTTTTGTATAAATGTCTTGAACAGTTCTTTGGTTATTTTGCTGGAGAAGTGAGGGTGGTTGATTAAATTTTATTGCTGGGAACATGTACTGATGTGTATGAGTGCTCAAGAAACGAGACTCTTGAAGGACAATAAACAGCTTTGGAGCAAGTTTACCCATCTGTGAAAGCAATAGAATAACTGTGTATGTATTGCTTGTCACATGAACAGACTGCACAACCCCTGTAATATCCTTAGAACCTCTAGTTGAAAGAGTGCAGCCAACAGACATCTCCCTGTTGAATTCACTTTTGTTGGTGTTGCAGATATTTGCATCTGTGTAGGTTGTCATGAGCGCATGAGTTGTTTCTTGCCAATCCTCTACCGTTTTCTGGATGATGTTTCTGTTGTGGTACATTTTCACTGTAGCTAAAGATCTGACTTTATGGCATACGATATTGTTTTTATGCTTTCAATGCAGCAACCAACTGCGACTGGCATCTAATCTTGGGAAATTTACTTCTCGCTTTTGCTTTTGCCCGCAATTTGATGTCTGGTGGTGGTGTTTGCAGGTTTCCATCATATGCATTGTACTATGCGTGTTCTTTTCCTTCACAGATATTAACTTTCCTCTTTCCCACTGCTGTTTCCATTCATACAACATACACACAGTGCAGCTCATCTAGTGCAAAATCTGCTTTTCATTGCAGACATCATATGATGCGCAAATATTTGGCTTCAGCTGCTTTTTGATGTTGAGCCAATATCTGAGCATTTTGATTTTCTCATTTCTTGAATAAAACACAACCTTTTCTCCTTCTATGGTATTTCATCATTTCCTTCACTTAAGGACCCCTCTGGTGAAGATATTGAAGATGTTGACTCTAGTCCATTTACTTGGTCACAAACGAATGATTCCAGTCCACCTGGTGTGCACTCATTGATATCCAATGTTTCCTCTCCAATGAAACTCAATGCATTCCATTGATCAATTATGTCCAGTAGGAATGCTACACACTTTCTCCGATCTTCAGTTCTTTCTATTGTTGTAAGTACACACCAGTCACTATGCAACACTTTGACAAGAATGTCAATAACGTTCTACAGATTCATGTAGCACAACAGCAGTACCTGCAGAGTGCAGACTGGAAAGCAACTGCAGACCCATTTGTCCGTGTGTGCACAAATATGAGACTCTGGTCACAACACGCACTTCTAACATATGCGGTGCTGCCATCTGCAGTCAATTATTATTATTATTGTTATTATTATTACTGTCACAATTATGAAAAGGAAAGTAGCTACCCACCATATAGCAGAGATGCTGAGTCGCAGATAGGCACAACAAAAAGACTGTCACAGACTGTCACAAATAAAGTTTCAGCCAGTAAGGCCTCTGTCAACAACAGACCACACACACACACACACACACACACACACACACACACACACACACACACAGAGATGCAACTCACACACACATAAGTGTGGTTTCAGTTGCCTGAGACTGCAGTCATATGTCTGAGTTGCATTTGTGTGTGTGTCTGTGTGTGTGTGTGTGTGTGTGTGTGTGTGTGTGTGTGTGTGTGTGTGTGTGTTTTGTCTATTGTTGACAAAGGCCTTACTGGCCGAAAGCTTTATTAATGACAGTGTCTCTCTCTCTCTCTCTATCTCTCTCTCTCTCTCTCTCTCTCTCTTTTTTCCCCCACCTGCGACTCAGCATCTCCGCTATATGGTGAGCAGCAACTTTCCTTTTCATAATTGTTACATTCCACCCTGGATTTTCCATTGTTTATTATTATTGTCATTATTTTATTATTATTGCTATTAATACTTCTGCATGTGTGATGCAATTGTTTCTTTTTTTCTATTGTCACATTGCCTATGTTTATTCTGTGTTTATTCTTTCAATCAGTTGTAACGTATGGTATTATTTTTTGGGGAAATTCAAGCAATATATAGCGCATACTAAAGTTACAGCAAAGAATAATAAGGAACATGTGTACTGCCCATCCAAGGACATCATGTTGCCCACTATTTGAAAAACAACAGTTATTAACAGTTCCCTCCTAATACATCTATGACACTATCATCTTTCTACACAGCAATTTAGAGTTATTCGAGACAAACTGTTTCAATCACACGTATAACACAAGAAACAAAGACAATTTTATGCTTGCCGCTCATCGCTTGTACCTATATGCGCAGTCTCCTCAGTATATGGCAATGAAAATTCATAACAAGCTAAAAGGAAATAATGTTCTGAGTATGAACCTAGAGACACTGAAAACAAATATGTATGATATACTTGTCAAACGCCGCTACTACACTGTTGAGGAGTTCATGAAGGATGAACTGAACATTTTAGCAGGATAAATTTACATATAGTCTTGTGTGTAACTGTTGCTGTGCTTCACAAAAGGGAGAAAAAGAAAAATAAAAGTTTATATTAATGTTAAAATTCTTTGTACCAATTAGGCCGAAGTTGTGTTATCCATTTTTTGACGTGGCTCCTGTACACTAATCATATGATTAGAAATTGTATGTTATGAGATGAATAAAACACTATTCACTATTCATATGTGTTAGCTGCTTCATCATGAGTGATGTGTGTTCTCTCACACATGTCTGACAGAACACCACACCTGTTTATACAAATGTACTCTATAGGTTTGTTACTGTCAACTAATGAAGCAAAGACAGACTGCCAAAAGAACATCTCTACAAACTCTGAAAAGTATTTTTACATGCCAGGAAAATGTTTTTCCATATAACAGTTTCACATGTAAACAGTTTAAAAAAATAGTATACATTTTAAAAAACAGTCATTAATGAGGTTTTGAAACCAGGACCCTTGGTACAAGAACCTAATGCTCTACCAACTCACCCACGGAAGCCACACAAGTTAACCACTCACAGATGTGGTTGACCTATGCTGTGATGGTTCTGGTGTTACTTTAAATGAACGTTTACACCCGTTCTGCTGGGCGACTGCACATGCTACGAACCAAGTCGGAGTTTTGGTTGATACTCTATCAACATGCAATGTTTTGTATGGGTCTGACATATGGAGGTTTGGGAGTGAGCCCAAAATGATTGAGTTCAAACGGTGCTTCACAACCCATACCATCTGGATTTCCCTACCCCCCTCCCCTCCCCCTCCACCAGCTTTCCTGTATTAAGCAGATGAGAGCTATCCTTAGAACATCTCCCTTTCTCCCGGGTTCCTCCTGGCTTCCATCTCCTCTAACCCACTGCACCCACAGCCTCTACTTAACAAATCATCTTCCTCTGGCTTGTCATTTTCCTTCCGATCCACACCTTAACATCATCATTGGGCACTGCATGAATTAACCGGCTTCGGTGCCTATGTGTGCAATCCTCTCCAGTACACGTGCTGCCTCCCTGTTCTATATTCCTACCCTGTTCCCAACTGCCTACCTCCAAGCCATCAGCTACCTCTCTCTAACACCTCCTCCTACTTTCACCCTCTTTCTTTCTCTACCCACACCACTCAACACAACCCGCCACTCCAGTCCACCTGCAGAACTAAGACCCCAGCATTGTATTTCAGCCAGCACTATGTAGCTGCAGTGTGTGTGTGTGTGTGTGTGTGTGTGTGTGTGTGTGTGTGTGTGTGTGTGTTGTAACACCTCCGATTTATGTATCTCGACTCGATCTGGATCTGATAGCAGCCCAAATAAATATTAATTAATGTGACCGTGTACCTAATGGGGCTGGCAATCGGATTTGACTGCTACGGAGTTGTTACATTCCATTTTGTCCTTCTCAAATGCTGTAATAATGAAATGTCTGGTGACAAGAAGAACGCCAACACAGCTTCACTAATCAAGAACCTATATTCGTCTCAAAAACACACAAAAAAGAAGGAGACAGCCACTGCCTTCATCATACATATTTAATAACAGCTAATCTCAGCACAGGCCTCCTCGCTATTCATTATCGTCACACGCAAATTCAATCACTGCAATCCAACACTGCAATCCAAATGATGCCGGCGCGGTAGACGCGAAACCAAAAATATCGGCACAGAAATATCACTGATCACTCTCGTAATTGTACTTCTTCACTTTCCCGTATTATTCTAACACAAAGGGGTTAAACCGCGGCGATGGCCACTCCCTTTGTCGGTAAGCCTTGCATTACGTCAACAGGCCTCCACACGGCTCGGCCCGCAACCTGGGAAATGACTCAACTCTACACTCGCTCTCGCAACATGACACACTATCGATTGTTTGCCCTGTCGACCTGTGCCGAGTGCAAACTTATAGTAAGGGCCTACGGACCCCTTACATCCCCGCCCTCGAAAACTTCTTTGGAGCCACTGGTGTAAAAGAATCGGCAAGGGAATTAGACATTGCTACATCTGAACAAAACACGTAGTGTAAATAATTAATGAAATTACAATTCACCAAATAATCCCTCGACTCCGGTAGTGGACTGCCTCCACAATAATATTCTACAAAAGGTTATTACACCTCAAAAACATGGCATTGTCCAAATTACAAATTTTTTATATCAAACAGCAATAGTCCTCTATAGTCCAATATTGAATGAAACACACAACATACAATCAAAAATTATTACTTGAACACATGACATATGAATTATTATACTACAAATTAGTTGTTACAGGTTTTATACCCATTCTCAGGTAATCGTCGATATGAAATACGCAATTCTAATTATAATACATCAGAAAACACAATGTAAATAACCATTTTCCTTTTTCAAATGTCCGTTTAACAACTAAATATTCTAAACATGTCCTACCCAACTACATCAAGGAACTTGAACACTCTCATTTCAGACATTTGCGCTAATCGAGTTCCCCTTCCTCATCTGGGTTATCCCTGTTCTCGTGTGAGTAGTACCTTTTTATGTTTTCCACATGTTCCTTACCATGCACTCTCTTTGTCCGTGCATATTCCAACTCCACAGTGTTAGGATGACCAATTTTTATAATCCTGTATGATCCCTTATAAACGTGGTTGAATTTATGTATTTCAGAGTTTATTTTCTTTGATTTTGCATGAACCTTTACTAGTACCAAGTCGCCCACTCGGTAAGTTATCGGTTTCACTAGCTTGTGGTGTCTTTCCTGTCTTTTGCTAGCCTTCTCTTTCATACTTAATTCCACTAGCTCCAATTTCCTTTCCCAAGTCAATGAACTTCCTGGTGGGTAGACTACCAACTCAAAAAAAATAATGTCGGGTTCTTGATTGAGCAATACTTCACATGATGCAAACCCTGTAGAATCATGTGGGAGGTGATTCCTGACCCTCTCAAATTCTTCCAGATATTCTTTCCATGAACCATGCTTCCTATGACAGTATGTTCAGCATAAACGGTTCAATTCCTTCATTGTTCGTTCTGCAGGGTTAGAAGCTGGCCTATACCTAGAAATGGCAATTTGCTCTATTCTGTACTCATTTAGCATCTCTGTCCACTCCTTTGACCTAAATTGTGACCCATTATTACTCAAAATTCGCTTAAGAATACACACCTTTTGAAAATAGTCTTTCTTAAAATGGTTAGTGATGGCTCTGCTAGTAGCTTTCTTCAACGGGTAAAATTTTATGTACTTGGAAACCAGTTCTTCCACGTGAGGCAGGAAGTGGCCCAAAGAGATCCACTGCAACTATGTCCTTAATTGCTGTTGGTACAATTGGATGCATATATCCTTTGTGCTGTACTGTAGTCGTTTTAGATTTTTGACAGGTGTCACATGTACTCAGTATCTTACGTATACGCCTTCCCATGTTGTTGAATGCACAATCTAACTTCAACTTTTCCAGACACTTCTTCGGTCCATAATGCGCATTACTATAGTGCGTATACCAAATTAATTTTTCTACCACATGCTCAGGCACACAGAGTTTCCGGTTCTCCTCACTCTCCTTGTTTCTTTTATAAAGTATCCCATTATGAATATAATAAAATGTGCGAATCCTTTCCTCTCCTGCATACCTGTATTTGTTTTTAATTGTCTTTAATTTCTCGTCCTCGTTCTGTTCCCTGCGCACATTCTTTAGGAATTTCCTTATGAATTCTTCATACTGTACTCCCTTCATCAGGTTAATTCTAACTCCTTCTCCTTCTGGCCTGTCCACCAACATTCCTCTCGAGTCAGCTGGTAATCTTGACAAAGCATCAGGTATTATACGTGTTGCTCCTGGTTCATAAATTATCTCGAAGTCATAGTCCTGTAATGCCAGGGCCCACCGCGTTAGTCTGCTATGCCTCAACTTGCTTGTGGTCAGAAATGTAAGGACCTTATGGTCAGTCACTACTTTCACATGTCTTCCGGCCAAATAACGTTTAAACCCCCACACAATTGCCAATGCCTCCTTTTCAGTAATCGAATATTTCCTCTCCCAAGCATTTAAACTTCTGCTACCGAACGCTATTGTTCTTACACTCTCACCATTTCCGCTCCTCTCCATTTGGTACAAATGTATTCCTAGCCCATAGTCAGAGCTGTCTGCTCCTAAATAAAAATCCTTGGAAAAATCCGGGTGGTACAATATGTCTGCACTATATAGTGCTTCCTTGATATTCTCAAACTCGGTTTGGCACTCTGCACTCCAATGCCATGGCATCCTCGCCTTGGTCAATTCCCTCATACTCGGGGCATTAAGTACAGATCCTTTGACAAATTTTCTATAAAACTCACAAACCCCAAAGAATGCTCGCAACTGTTTCTTACTATGGGGGGTCGGAAAATTTCTAATAGCCTCCATTTTACTAGGATCAGGATAGATACCATCCTCAGATATTATATGGCCCAAGAATTTTATCTTTGATTTGCCAAATTCCGACTTGTTCAGGTTTACAGTTACCCCTGCGGTCTCAAAAGTTGCCAAGATTGCATCCAATCTATTCAAATGTTCTTCCCATGATTCGCTTGCTATCAAGAGGTCATCCACGTAGACGGTGACCTTTTTTAGTAATTCCTCGCCTAGTATCTTATCCATCGCTCTTATGAATTCAGACACTGACACATTAAGCCCAAATGGCAACACTCTAAATTGATAGCACCTCCCTCCATAAGTAAATGCTGTATACTGGCGGGACTCTGTGGCCAATGGGGGTGGTGATTAGTGTTTAACGTCCCGTCGACAACGAGGTCATTAGAGACGGAGCACAAACTCGGGTTACAGAAGGATGTGGAAGGAAATCGGCCGTGCCCTGTCAAAGGAACCATCTCAGCATTTGCCTGAAACGATTTAGGGAAATCACGGAAAACCTAAATCAGGATGGCCGGAGACGGGATTGAACCGTCGTCCTCCCGAATGCGAGTCCAGTGTGATAACCACTGTGCCACCTCGCTCTGTCTGTGGCCAATGGTATTTGCCAGTAACCAGCAGTTCAGTCGATACTACTAAGCACCTTTGCTCCTCGGAATTTTTGAATCAGTTCTTCTATAGTCTCAGGCTTGTCCCACTCTGGCTCGATGATTTTGTTCACTGTTCGTGCATCCAAAACTATCCTCACCTTTCCATCCTTCTTATCAACAACAAATAGGGGGTTGTTATATTGACTGCTGGCCCTTTCTATAACACCAAGGTCCATCATCCTCTGTATCTCTTCATCTACTGCTCTTCGTTTCGCCTGGGGAATGGAGTACTGTTTTATATTGAACGGCTTATGGTTCTTTATCTTTAGCTTACACTCCACCCCTTTCATTATACCTGGCCATTGGGAAAATACCTTACAACGCCTTTATAATACTGTGGCTAATTTCCTCTTAGTCCCCTCATCTAGGTGTGTCATCTCCTCCAACTTTTTACTGATCTCATCTTCTTTATGTCTATCCTCTCGTGCTAATCCCTCAAGGTATATCAACACTTCTTCTTCTAGTTCCTCTTCCCCGTATCCCATGGTGGGTTCCTCTTCATGACACAAATTTATCCTTCTGAATTCCTCCTCTTCTTCGATTGCACTCCCCTCAGCAAACTTTAATCTCTTCTCTTCTCCCTTTCTTCCTTTGCCCTTGATAGTACCTTCATCAAAACTTACTACTGCATCAACTTCATTCAACCAATCTATCCCTAAAATAATTGATGTGTTCAATCCAGCCACAACCAAAAATGTTGCTTCGTATTCTTCTCCCTCTATCTCAAAGGTAATCAACACTTGTTCTTTAATAGCTTTACTCCTTGCCCCCAACGCATTCACAATTCTCACTCCACTCACCGGGAAACTAGGCAAGCTAATGTTTGCTTTTAGTACCTGTTCATATAACCTCTTGGATACTGCACATGCTTCACTTCCTGTATCGACTAATGCCTCGATATTCAGTCCACATAGCTTGATTCTTATCATGGGTAGTATGGGTTCTTTGGGAATCCTACTTCTTTCCTCCAGTAGATCTTCTCTCAGATCTCCACCATTGTCGTGTCTTAGTAGGTTTACTCTGGTCCTTGTAGCTCTCACTCCTGACCGGACCTCATCTGGAGTGTCATTCAGTTTTCCGGTCTCTCCACATCTTCTATATGCACTATGTCATTCTTTCGCCTATCCCTTCCCCTCTCATGATCTCTTGGTTCTTCACTCCTTCTCCAATCATTTCTCCATTGCCGTTCACCACCATGGTTCCTGTACCTATGGCCACCACCTCTTCCTCTATAATTAGACGAATTACCAAAATGATTCCTTTGGTCACTCCTTCCCTCTCGGTTTTGATCATTAGCTTGACTGTGTTCCTGTGATCGAACAGATTTCAACTGTTCCAGTATCTCCATTAAGGCCTCCCTATCTTTAATTAGGCTCCCAGATACGGTTTCTTGCATTCTCTGATTCAATCTTCTTTTTATCGCAGATATCATTACGCCATCACTCAGGGGTTGTTCCAAGGTCTCGTTCAATTCCCACAAATGTTCGGCAAACTCTCTCAACGTTCCTCTCCATGTACTAAGTGACTTGCGGCGTAGTAGGTCCTCAATTGCTGCACACTGATGACTTTTGGACCAGTATTTCTTCAAGAATTCCCCTTCAAACTGATCAAAACTAGTAGTCCCTTCCTTCTTCCTGACTCCCCAAGTGAAGACCTCACCTTCCATCCTATCTATTGCAAATTGAATCTTGTCTGCGTCTTTAAAATGTGCTGGGAAAACTCCTTTTAACCATTTCATAAATATCATTGGGTGCAACCCTCCTTTCGGTCTAAATTTCTGCCCTGTATTATTTTGGATGTACCGATTATCACTGCTCATCAAGGTAACGACTCTACCTTCCCCAACGGTTAAAATGGCACTGCTAATTCGTTTATCAATTTCTTCAGTTTTGCTCTCCAATTGTTGCACTCCCTGTTGTAATTGCCTGACCTCCATTGCAACCCTCTTGTTATCCTCTTCTCATTGCACGGCTATAGCATTTCTCAGATTGACAGCCAGTTGGTTTTGCCTATCTCCTATCCCCTTAACTGCATCATTGCATTGTTTCTGCATCTGCGTCACCTCGGCGATTCGATGATTGCAATTTGTCTCCACTCTGTTGATTCTTTCTCCCAATTCGGCTTTCGTTTCTTCAATATCGTCCTCTATCTTTTTTGTTAACTTTCCCTCCATCTCCTCTACGTCTCCCTGGACTTGGTCTATGCTCTTCTGTAGTTTCCTCTCTCTCTCGTCGATGTCCATCTTCAGTCGTTCTTGTAAATCCTGCATTTCCTTCTTCAGATTACATTCCATCTTCATTTGCGATGTTTTAATCTCTTGTAAACCTTTCTCTAATGATGCGTTAGTTTCTTGTAAACCCTTCTCTAATGATTCTCGGAATATTCTTCCCTCTTCTCTTGTTTCTTGTAAACCCTTCTCTAATGATTCTCGGGCTATTCTTCCCTCTTCTCTAGTTTCTTGTAAACCTTTTTCTAATGATGTGTTAGTCTCTTGTAAACCTTTCTCTAATGATGCGTTAGTTTCTTGTAAACCTTTCTCTAACGATTTGCAGAATCTTTCTTCACTCTCTCTAGTTTCTTTTAGCAAGGCTGCCAACACCGACCGCATATCTGCATCCTCTGAAACTGGCTTATCTCTCGTCGTTTGTCCCGGTGTCTCGGGATTACTAGTTGAATGTGCTACTGGGCTATCCGATGACAATCCATAACTACTGATTCCTGAATCATCTCTGTCTTCCTGTCCTATCCCTTTCCTTTCAACTACTGCCTCACAAACCTGCTTATCTTCAGTAGACATGTTTGGTTTATTTTTAATGCACAGGCAAGTAATATAAAATAACCTCTAGTAACCCAAAACACTCGTAATTACCACGAAACTAATCAAACAGTAACTGCAGTATCTTCAGTTAATCCCAAATTGACACAATATGCATGAGCACTGAACATAATGACTCTCAAAACCTAACAACTTCAAATATCAATTCTCAGAAATACACAGTTTATGTAAAATGTTTTAAATAAGATAAATCACACCACTCATAAAATCTATAAATGTAAAATCCCCAAAAACAATGAGCATATCTGTATAATTACCATTTAGACTGCGCAACATGCATCAATAAGTATGCTATATTTCAGAGTATGTTTCGCAAACTTTTCGGAAATTACTGTAATTGGACACTTTTCCTAATGTGCAACTCAGTTTACAATTGTTTATTTACCGCGAAGACTGCACACTACAATTTAATGTTATGCCAACCAGTCGTCTTCACTCACCAACTGACGCTACCACGAGTCGGGATGTTTTGACGTTTGAAGTGGGCGTGGCGCTGTACTGCCGCCGGAGCTGCGTGAAGTCGCATTGAAGATCTGTGGCGAGTCGTCGTAGTTCTCCGTCAGCCGCTCCGTGGTGCTGTAGGCGGGCGTAGTTTGTAGTTCGGCTGCTAGAAGCCAGGTCGGCGCTCAGTGTCTCGAAGGCGCGCTGCTCGCTGTGGCGGGACGTCGTAGTTCTCAGCTGGCCGCTTCGTGGCGCTGCAGGCGGGCGTAGTTGTAGTTCGGCCGCTAGATGCCGGGTCGGCGCTCGGTGTAGTGCGTCTGTGCTTGAACTACTCCTTGCACAGGTAGTTGGGATGACGTGTGAAATCACCTCGCAGATCGAAGCTCTTTGGCGCAGCTGCTACACGGGTCTGCGTGATGTCACTCAACAATTGCGTCGCCACAATAAATTGTCGTCTGCATAATAGTTTATGGGTCCACATGAATTTGCCCGATTGTCACTATTCAAAAAGCAATTTCGGTCACAATATTACCACTAAACACTTCTATAAAGCTTTCGTGATGAATTCTTAGTTCGTTTGCTGTAGTAATGTTCACACGTGTCTTTCTTTGGTGTTCACTTTTCACAGTTTTTCATGCGGATTTACGCGTTTGCACATTATAACACAGTTTATCGACACTATTATTCTTATCTAATATGGCAAGAAAAAAAGTTTATTCACAATCGTAAGATGCTATTACTTTGTATTGTTCAAAATGCACTGTTTCTTGTCGCGATTCTGAAGTTTATGCTCTGTCTCGATCCAACATTGAAAAATATTTTCTCGCGTTAAGCAAGGTAAAATTACCTATTGTTCTTTACGATTCGTCCGAAAATTTCACTTGTCCTTTCACGGTAAGCCAAGGGTGTAACACCTCCGAATTATGTATCTCGACCCAATCCAGATCAGATAGCAGCCCAAATAAATATTAATTAATATGACCGTGTACCTAATGGGGCTGGCAATCGGATTTGACTGCTACGGAGTTGTTACATTCCATTTTGCCCTTCTCAAATGCTGTAATAATGAAATGTCTGGTACCAAGAAGAACAACAACACAGCTTCACTAATCAAGAACCTGTATTCGTCTCAAAAACACAAAAGGAAGGAGACAGCCACTGCCTTCGTCATACATATTTAATTACGGCTAATCTCAGCACAGGCTTCTTCGTTATTCATAATCGTCACACACTAAATACAATCACTGCAATCCAACACTGCAATCCAACACTGCAATCCAAATGATGCCGGCGCGGTACACGCGAAACCACAAATATCGGCACAGAAATATCACTGATCACTCTAGTAATTATACTTATTCACTTTCCCCGTATTATTCTAACACAAAGGGGTTAAACCGCGGCGATGGCCACTCCCTTTGTCGGTAAAGCCTTGCATTATAGCAACAGGCCTCCACACGGCTCGGCCCGCAACCTGGGAACTGACTCAACTCTACACTCGCTCTCGCAACACGACACACTATCGATTGTTTGCCCTATCGACCTGTGCCGAGTGCAAACTTATAGTAAGGGCCTACGGACCCCTTACAGTGTGTGTGTGTGTGTGTGTGTGTGTGTGTGTGTGTGTGCGTGTGTGCCCATGCACGCATATGCATATGTGCATCCGTGTGCTCGTGCATGCAGGCATGTTTGCTTGCTTATGTGTTTGTTCTCTATCTTGTTAAAGGGTTTGTCTGAAGGCCAGCAAGTTTTTATTGTTTTTTATGTGCCTGTCAACGACTCAATTCTTCTACTATTTGGTGAGTGGTCTCCTTTATTCCTAAATTATTTACCTTCTATCAGTACTGCCCTTACCATCTTTGCTTATTTTACAAATCATCTGAGTAGTTGTACTCTGTGGCTACTAATCCTTGTTATTTTTGGGGTAAATAGTTTAAATGCTAAACGAAGCACCAGTTCTTAAATACTGAGTTAACTAATAGTGATTGAAAATGCCTTAGATTGTTACTCTATTGCTTAACTATATTACTTCATTTTTAAACTCATACACAATACAAATCAATTTATGTGACTTATTTTATTTCATATTCTGAACTAAAGTTGCTATATATTTTATTTCATATCCTGTCTCTAATATTGCAGTATCTGAAGACCCAACAGGCTGCTGATGACTTAAGAAGACAAATGGAAGTAAAAGAAACAGAAAGCAACCATATTCACAGTCAAGTTAGCATGGAAATATCACTTGTGCAGGTTTCTGAGCTCTAACATCAACAAACTTTAGATAATTTAAACTACCTAAATATACTTAGCTGTTTAGTAAGTATGATAACTTCACTTATGTCTTTCAGAATCAATTTCAAGAACAACTGCAGTTATTGTCATCAATACCAGATGCAGTCAACAAACTACAGCTTCAAGTGCAGGAAGAAGAGCAGCAGTGGTGTATGGCCGAATTTCGACGCAGGGAGCTGATGCACGAGCTTTATGATGCTAAACAGCAGGTTAGTATTTTCCTGTAAGCGTTCGGTTTCAGTAATGCAGTTGTAACATTCCCTGGCCTTGTACTAAACGTGAAAACAAAAATATTAATTGGAATTGCTTCAGAATGCTTGCAAAAATTTTGCAGTGTTAGTGTCTTCAAGCAGCAATGTTACTTTGTATAGAACAATATTTATGGTAACTTGTACGTCATGTTGTTTATCAAATTAAGTGGCATTCTGCTTGCCACTTTTGACTGGTTAATCTTTAAATAAAAACTCATACACTTCAGATAAGTTTGTTTGCTGACTTAAGTAACTTTCTGACTGTTTTTCTATGAAATAAAAACTATGAATACATGTACTTTACTGGTAGCAGTTCTAAACTTCCATGTACTGTACTCCAATTGATTGCTTTACAACTTACTGGTTCGGTAAGTGCAGCCACCCGAGCAGAAATATTTTTTAACAATGTGAACCAGCACATATATTATTGACAGTAAAATTGTAACTTAGTTACAATTACAAATAGTAATTAAAAAATTATCCAAATAAACCATGGAATACTTATTTCACTATAATTTCCATATCTGTAAACAATAAACTGCATTCCTACACATCAAAACTCACATCATAAGTGTCTTTAAAAATTAAAATTATGATATCTTTATTATGGATATGCTTCCTTTTTGCTATCATTTATATCCTAACTCCTTATTATATATTGTCATATCGTGTGTACCGGTATTACTCTACTTCAAATTACAAAAAAAGACTAAGAATATAGCATTTGTAAACAATAAACTGCATTCCTACACATCAAAACTCACATCATAAGTGTCTTTAAAAATTAAAATTATGATATCTTTATTATGGATATGCTTCCTTTTTGCTATCATTTATATCCTAACTCCTTATTATATATTGTCATATCGTGTGTACCAGTATTACTCTACTTCAAATTACAAAAAAAGACTAAGAATATAGCATTTATTTATATCATGAACAATGATTTCTGTTCAAAAAAAATTGGCGAAGATATTAATAATTAACTTTCCATATCACATAATGAATAATAATCAGAGCCATCAAAAAATAAGAATATTTTCATGAACGTTTTCATGCACTACAAGAAGTACAATGGATCATTTCTTCAATACAAGTATCATGTAGCACTATAAATGAATCTTAATCTATTACAGAAGACAGTGCAACAAAGGAACAGGGTACAAATTTGACAAAGATTGAGAATGCTTGCACAGTTTCATCTGATATGCAAACATTTGTTTCCATAGATTTTGCTGATATTTTCTTTTTCTGTACATGTGTACCCAGTAATCCACCGTAACACCTGTAATAATGCAAACATAACATGCCACCATCATTTTCTTTCTACTGATTCCATTTGTGGCCCATAAACAACACATTTGACTGTCACTTTGCTCCATATAAGTGCAAATTTCTTTAATTGTACTGTCATAGGGGTTATGTGAGACTAATGTGGAGGAAGTAATATGTTACTGTACGTGTCTTTCAACATCCACAATCAGATTTTAAAGGGTAAGTCTTCCTGTGCTATGAAATGGCTTTCTCACAAAGTGGATTCTGCTGAATATTTATAATGCTCTGGCACAGGTTAAAATGAAATAAACTTATAATGAATCATGCAACCCTTCACTAAATCAATCCCTTTTTCTTCGGTTAATCAAACTGTTAGGTGTCTCAGAGTGATGAAAAACACTCAAGAATCACCTGGATGTCAGTTTTATAATTAACTTAACTTCATGGATTGATTACTAAAAATAACACGAACTTCTTCCATGGCAAGACAGATGCAGTGAAATGGCTTATAAATAATAGTGTGTCAAGTACTGAGAACTCCAATTATTTTCTAAGAAGTTTTCTGTAGGTATTAAATTAATCATTCCCACCTAGGATCTGGTACCAAAAAGTTAAAGGTAAACTAAACTGGATTACTCCAAGCTTAAAGATACCTAGTGCTTGAAAACAAGAGCTACATAAAGAAATGAAACATAATAAAAACCCTGAATTTGTTAACTTGGTGAGATGTTATGAAGTTGTATTTAAAAGTGCTGTTAAAGCTGCCAAAAGAATGTCAGATGGTAAGTTCATTGTAGGACATAAGAATAAATCTAAAGCACTATGGTCTGTGATTAAATCAGAATTAGGTACGACAGTTAACCTCCAGGAAATCTCAAAAATCAAACAAAACAACCGTACTATTTCAAACCCTGCTCATAAATGGCTCAATGTTTTAATATGTTTCTCATAAATGTAACAACATCTGATGTAAATGTGACTACTTATCAAAACAGTGTGATTTCTTTGGCCTGGGCCAGAATGCCCCCCCATGAACCATGGACCTTGCCGTTGGTGGGGAGGCTTGCGTGCCTCAGCGATACAGATAGCAGTACCGTAGGTGCAACCACAACGGAGGGGTATCTGTTGAGAGGCCAGACAAATGTGTGGTTCCTGAAGAGGGGCAGCAGCCTTTTCAGTAGTTGCAAGGGCAACAGTCTGGATGATTGACTGATCTGGCCTTGTAACAATAACCAAAACGGCCTTGCTGTGCTGGTACTGCGAATGGCTGAAAGCAAGGGGAAACTACAGCCGTATTTTTTCCGGAGGGCATGCAGCTTTACTGTATGATTAAATGATGATGGCGTCCTCTTGGGTAAAATATTCCGGAGGTAAAATAGTCCCCCATTCGGATCTCCGGGCGGGGACTACTCAAGAGGATGTCGTTATCAGGAGAAAGAAAACTGGCGTTCTATGGATCGGAGCGTGGAATGTGAGATCCCTTAATCGGGCAGGTAGGTTAGAAAATTTAAAAAGGGAAATGGATAGGTTGAAGTTAGATATAGTGGGAATTAGTGAAGTTTGGTGGCAGGAGGAACAAGACTTCTGGTCAGGTGACTGCAGGGTTATAAACACAAAATCAAATAGGGGTAATGCAGGAGTAGGTTTAATAATGAATAGGAAAATAGGAATGCAGGAAAGTTACTACAAACAGCATTGTGAACGCATTATTGTGGCCAAGATAGATACGAAGCCCACACCTACTACAGTAGTACAAGTTTATATGACAACTAGCTCTGCAGATGACGAAGAAATTGAAGAAATGTATGATGAAATAAAGGAAATTATTCAGATTGTGAAGGGAGACGAAAATTTAATAGTCATGGGTGACTGGAATTCGAGTGTAGGAAAAGGGAGAGAAGGAAACATAATAGGTGAATATGGATTAGGGCTAAGAAATGAAAGAGGAAGCCGCCTGGTAGAATTTTGCACAGAGCACAACATAATCATAGCTAACACTTGGTTTAAGAATCATGAAAGAAGGTTGTATACCTGGAAGAACCCCGGAGATACTAAAAGGTATCAGATAGATTATATGATGGTACGACAGAGATTTAGGAACCAGGTTTTAAATTGTAAGACATTTCCAGGGGCAGATGTGGACTCTAACCACAATCTATTGGTTATGACCTGTAGATTAAAACTGAAGAAACTGCAAAAAGGTGGGAATTTAAGGAGATGGGACCTGGATAAACTGAAAGAACCAGAGGTAGTACAGAGTTTCAGGGAGAGCATAAGGGAACAATTGACAGGAATGGGGGAAAGAAATACAGTAGAAGAAGAATGGGTAGCTTTGAGGGATGAAGTAGCGAAGGCAGCAGAGTATCAAGTAGGTAAAAAGACGAGGGCTAGTAGAAATCCTTGGGTAACAGAAGAAATATTGAATTTAATTGATCAAAGGCGAAAATATAAAAATGCAGTAAATGAAGCAGGCAAAAAGGAATACAAACGTCTCAAAAATGAGATCGACAGGAACTGCAAAATGACTAAGCAGGGACGGCTAGAGGACAAAGATAAGGATGTAGAGGCCTATCTCACTAGGGGTAAGATAGATACTGCCTACAGGAAAATTAAAGAGACCTTTGGAGATAAGAGAACGACTTGTATGAATATCAAGAGCTCAGATGGAAACCCAGTTCTAAGCAAAGAAGGGAAAGCAGAAAGGTGGAAGGATTATATAGAGGGTCTATACAAGGGCGATGTACTTGAGGACAATATTATGGAAATGGAAGAGGATGTAGATGAAGATGAAATGGGAGATATGATACTGCATGAAGAGTTTGACAGAGCACTGAAAGACCTGAGTCGAAACAAGGCCCCTGGAGTAGACAACATCCCATTGGAACTGCTGACGGCCTTGGGAGAGCCAGTCCTGATAAAACTCTACCATCTGGTGAGCAAGATGTATGAAACAGGCGAAATACCCTCAGACTTCAAGAAGAATATAATAATTCCAATCCCAAAGAAAGCAGGTGTTGACAGATGTGAAAATTACCGAACTATCAGTTTAATAAGTCACAGCTGCAAAATACTAACACGAATTCTTTACAGACGAATGGAAAAACTAGTAGAAGCCAACCTCGGGGAAGATCAGTTTGGATTCCGTAGAAACACTGGAACGCGTGAGGCAGTACTGACCTTACAACTTATCTCAGAAGAAAGATTAAGGAAAGGCAAACCTACGTTTCTAGCATTTGTAGACGTAGAGAAAGCTTTTGACAATGTTGACTGGAATACTCTCCTTCAAATTCTAAAGGTGGCAGGGGTAAAATACAGGGATCGAAAGGCTACTTACAATTTGTACAGAAACCAGATGGCAGTTATAAGAGTCGAGGGACATGAAAGAGAAGCAGTGGTTGGGAAGGGAGTAAGACAGGGTTGTAGCCTCTCCCCGATGTTGTTCAATCTGTATATTGAGCAAGCAGTAAAGGAAACAAAAGAAAAATTCGGAGTAGGTATTAAAATTCATGGAGAAGAAATAAAAACTTTGAGTTTCGCCGATGACATTGTAATTCTGTCAGAGACAGCAAAGGACTTGGAAGAGCAGTTGAATGGAATGGACAGTCTCTTGAAAGGAGGATATAAGATGAACATCAACAAAAGCAAAACAAGGATAATGGAATGTAGTCAAATTAAATCGGGTGATGCTGAGGGAATTAGATTAGGAAATGAGACACTTAAAGTAGTAAAGGAGTTTTGCTATTTGGGGAGCAAAATAACTGATGAAGTAGAGAGGATATAAAATGTAGGCTGGCAATGGCAAGGAAAGTGTTTCTGAAGAAGAGAAATTTGTTAACATCGAGTATAGATTTAAGTGTCAGGAAGTCATTTCTGAAAGTATTTGTATGGAGTGTAGCCATGTATGGAAGTGAAACATGGACGATAACCAGTTTGGACAAGAAGAGAATAGAAGCTTTCGAAATGTGGTGCTACAGAAGAATGCTGAAGATTAGATGGGTAGATCACATAACTAATGAGGAAGTATTGAATAGGATTGGGGAGAAGAGAAGTTTGTGGCACAACTTGACCAGAAGAAGGGATCGGTTGGTAGGACATGTTCTGAGACATCAAGGGATCACCAATTTAGTATTGGAGGGCAGCGTGGAGGGTAAAAATCGTAGAGGGAGACCAAGAGATGAATACACTAAGCAGATTCAGAAGGGTGTAGGTTGCAGTAGGTACTGGGAGATGAAAAAGCTTGCACAGGATAGAGTAGCATGGAGAGCTGAATCAAACCAGTCTCAGGACTGAAGACCACAACAACAACAACAACGGACCAGAATGGCGACCCCTTGTGACATTTAGTAAAGTCTCAGCCGAAGATGTAAAAAATACTATTTGGTCATTAAAAAACTAAAATGCTGCAGGGTGGGATCAAATACCCACCAAAGTAATTAAATTTGTATATGGTACAATAGCATACCCTCTGTCCTTCATAATATATCAATCATTTGAGCAAGCCAACTTCCCTGATGTGATTAAGTATGCAGAGGTAAAACCACTACACCAAAAAGGATCAAGAGAGGATATGGGAAGTTTCTGCCCCATCTCTATCCTCCCAGTGCAATCCAAAGTATTTGAAAAAATAGCTGCAGTCCAGATAACAAATTTTATTGTGAGACATAGTGTTATTGTTAAAAACCGATATGGGTTCCAAAAAGTGAAAAGCACGATGAGTGCTATAACGAATTCAGTGAAAAAACCTGCTCATCACTGGACAGAAGCAACAAAGTAGCAGGTATCTTCTGCAACCTTACAAAGGCATTCGATTCTATGAATCAATCTATGCTGCTTCATAAAGTAGACAGGTATGGCTTCAGACATAATGCTCTGCAGTGGCTCATGTCTTATATCAGGGTTTATACGACCCGGGAGAACAGGAAGATCCGGGAAAAACCCGGGAACTTTTTCATCCGGTAGAAAACTGGGAGAAACCCGGGATATTTTTAGAATTCCGGGAATTTTTCATTGTTTTAGTTTTCAGTTAAATTTTTTTACTTTTGACTGGTAAGAACAGATACTCTAAGAAAGGATATTACTGTATCTCGCTACTGCAGAATAATACTTCAACAATAAAACATAAACTTGAGAAAAAAACGAAAATAACTTAAATTGCAAAGCAAATGCGTCATATACAACAACGACACACAGTGCTCATGCAAGTGTCTGCCAATTGAAAATGTGTCAAAGGATTTAGGAAGACTATGCAGTGCTTCATAAGAACAAATTGCCTCCAATGAGCGTGAGGTCGTAACTGTTTACAGTTCATTTGTTTTAGCAGATATGCGCGGGCTCATGCGCATGCGCAGTTGAGTCACGTTTGAGTAGTAGATTCTCCCGCTTCTGGCAACAGGAATGTCGCTGTTGGCTGTACAAGCAGTCGCAACAAGCAGCTAGATGC
Organism: Schistocerca americana; assembly: GCF_021461395.2. Lineage (NCBI taxonomy): Eukaryota > Metazoa > Arthropoda > Insecta > Orthoptera > Acrididae > Schistocerca > Schistocerca americana. Next base: position 944,809,490 of record NC_060121.1, on the reverse strand, counting down.
TACCGGGAAAAGGGGGCGCCAAATTCATATTCTTGAGGAAAAAAACTTGTTTCACAAAGCATCTAGCATCCAGCGCATGTTTGCCTATCGATTATTCATATGATTTTGAAACGCTTCCCTGTTGGTTTTTGAACACATTTTAAGTTGATTTCTGAGTGAATCATAAGTTGACTTTTGGATGTATGCATAGTGTACGTGATGTCTCTGTCAGGAGAATCCTCGTCGCATTTAGAAATAAACTTTCCGCAGACAAAAGGGGACGGGGCTATACGAGCTGAGGGAGTAAAGCCGAACTGATGAATGCCAATCGCTGCCTGATTATGTGGTTGATTGGGTTTTGCAAATGATCAGCATTGTTATAATTACTAGCGAAATCCATAGCTTCAGACCACCAGAATGGAAATAAACAACTGACAGGAATAACAGGTGAGAAAGATTATGTATTATCTTCTCGGTGTATCCAAGTAAACGAAATTTTGACAGAAAATTTTTGGCCAGATCGCTACACTAGTAAGGACCAGTAATACAGTCCCTGGATAGCAGTCACGTAAGTTCTATTCTGGAAGTAACGCGGAAAACGTGTTGTTCGAACATGTAATAACGCCTAACCGGAAAATAATCGCGGGACAAATAAACCTGTGATTCTGGCAGGCTTTGTGAAGATAGCACAGTAAGCCGGTTTCAAACTTGTTTCCAGATGTAAAGTTCAAGTATATAAGCTTGATCAAAGCTGGAATATTAAGGCCTGTTAGTTGGATTGAAGCTTGAAACAAACATCAAAGTTGGCAGAGTTCAAGCTATATTTCAAGCTTGACTTATCAAGTTTGGCTCCAGCTGTATCTACACACGTGGAATACAGCCTGGTATTTACAGCTTGTTTTAAGCTATATAATTATTAATCTGAATTTATTGAACCTAATTAAATAAATATCAGAATGGAAATGGTGTGAAAAAATTATCAAGACATTTATGTTTAAAATTTTTTATTTTCAAAGTGTTTAAAATTGTTTTATTTCAAAATTTAATTATTCTGACGCCCCTCCGGCCCCAGCACATGGACCAGAGCAGGATCAAATTTCGCTAACTTCTGCTGGTATAATGATCCTGTAACAGGTAAAAGAAAATGTTAGCCACACCTAAACATAACAAATGTAAAAAGTTGAAACTGATCAACCTAAATACGAAAAGTAATGTTACGCTTATTATGAATATGCTTAACTTTTGCCAAGCATGAGTCACAAGAAATTTTGTGTCCCATCACCACAGAAAGAATTAACAGCTTCAACAAAATCTCTCAAGACTGATGGCGTAATAACAGACTGCAACTCTGATTTTACTGTTGCCCCAACTTTAAGACGTCTTTGACTTGAATTTTTTGAGCATGTTTACTTTGTGCAAGTGTGTCATACTAACGGGAAGAAATTTCATATTACCGCAATTGAAGAGCAGTCAAAGTTACGTAAATATAAAAGACTGACACCTATGTAGTGACTGGTTCTTGATGTACTTTTTCCCGTTCACCATGTCATTACTATTTGTATTCACAAAGAAACTTTTCGCACTTCATGATTATTCATTCATGGTGTGACACATGTGAGTACTAACAAGTAAACAAATGTAATAGAGCGATATATATAAAAAAGCGAGATTTTAAAAATAACATTAAGTTTTAATTTATTGGTGCCACATACTAGAGAGCTAGTTTAAAATGATCTCTTTTTGCTGAACAACTTGTAATATGTATTCTTAGCTGGTAATCCATTTCACTTTCATCCAGGCTCAATTTTTCTATGTAAAAGAATATGATATTTCTTTATGTTACGTAATAGTATTTAACATTTGTAATATTAACGTACCACTAGAGAAAAATGCACCAACATACCTGTAATACACTATATATCCTCTTCAGACCTGGTGTAGCAATAAGGCACAAGACGCCACACACTTACCGAACTATTTTCCAGTTTAAAACAAACTTCACAACAGTCAACAATCATTAACGCGTGTCACAAAGGTTAAATGGCCGTAAACCGAGCAGAGTCAGTGCAAGGCTTATAAACGCTTGTCGCGCTTCCCGTGGACATCTATGGAAGCTATGCTGCTTGCGCATCTGCTGTACAGCCTTCCAGGGAAATTACAGTTTATTTCAAGCTTGGGAAAATTATTTTAATTCAAGCTAAATTTTTACAGCTTGATGTAAACTGTGTAACAGGTTGATTTTTCAATCTTGAATTTTCAACTGAACCTAAACTCAATATCCAACCTGAAACAAGCTGTGTAACAGGTTGATTTTTCAATCTTGAATTTTCAACTGTACCTAAACTCAATATCCACCTTGAAATAAGCTTGAGTGCTAGCAGGGTAATCGGCGAACTAATTTTGACAGTGGAAACAGTAGCTACAGAATTGGTGATGACGAGAGTGTTTGTTAGAACGAGGAAGAAGAAGAAACGGGGACATCACACAAATTATTGAAGAATAAGACGATCCCAAATTTATATAAAAATTTTGTAATACTACTTTTCGATCTCATGCTTGAGAAGCTGGTGCATGTGAATGAAATGTGAAACTATGTCCTAACATAAAGCTTTTTGCTTGTAGTAGGCCCAATAGGCATTTGATATTGGTACTTATTGGATTATATTCTGTCGTGTTATAAAAATTGATATTTGTGTCAAAACAGTCTCGTATATTTGGTGTGTTACAAAATTGCTGCCATATTAGAAAGGCCTATTTTGTTTTATCTAGCAGACAGTGACAAAATAGATGTAATCAGATCGAGAAACCACACCAGTCTTGGGTATTATTTGTATTCACGGCTTTTTCAGTATTAGATAACGATATTTCGATTTTTCATGTAGCAAAACGTTTGACAAACTTTGATGAGGTAATAGATTCTTTCGCAGAAAGGAAAGCACGCCATGTAAAGCTGTAGCAAGATTAGAGACAAGAAAAAAATGCTGGGAGCTAAGGTTTGAAGAAATGTGTAATTTCCTGCTTATCTCTTGTCAGTATTGGTTTTATATATCCTATATTTGATTTTATGTCACACAAAACAGCAAGTTATTAACTAATAGGCAATAAAGAGTTCAGATTTTCTGAAGAGTTCTTGTTCTCTCGATTACAAATAATCCCATCCACTATTAATTGCGAGATTTTTTTTAAAGAGCGGCAGGCTGTAAAACCGGCCGACTGGGAGCAGGAGAGGCACCACAGGACATTTCAATTTCCACTCTCCTGAATATTGTTTGGACGTGCGCTAGAAAAATGGTTTATGAAGAGGTGTGGTGGCACTGCACTTTGGCTTACTTAAGACCAAATAATATGTCTTAAATTTCCTTGAATACATATGTTTTATGTTTCAGACTTTTCAGAAAGATGTGCACTACAAGGTGAACATATTTTGAAAATTCGATTTTTTTTAGTATTGACCAGGTTTCCAAACATTGTAGATCCCGTACTGATGCGCAGAGCAGTCTGAGTTATAGTGGGTAGTCTCCACGTGACCCGTGTTTACATTTAATGATTTTACTGTTTCCCCTTCGTTTACTCTCACGTCAAATGAAAACAAAATGGATATCTGTGGCCGGGAGCTATCAAGTGAATTAAAACAAATCAAATAATTACAGAAGGCTGAAATACGTCATTAGTTTCAGATTTTATTTTATTTCCACCTTTCTGACAGTCAAGCATTAATCGCCTTGCGGAACAATGAAGTTATTTTTGTCTGCTAAAGAAATTTGACTTATGTTAACCTTTTCCGCAGAAGCAGTCAATGTATTTGAAACGAAATGTTTAATTCCACAGTACTGGCTAGTTTCAACTGTTCGCTTCTTTTCAAGTGCATGTTTTCATTTTCTAGCACATATGGCATTATATCATAATAAAGAACCAAACGTCATATAATACAGTTCTGGTGCTCCAAGAAAATTTACATCCAGAAAACCGCACTGAAAAGCTTAATATCAGGTCGAGGTCTACTTCATTGGGAATCTGGACATACCAATGTGCCCTTTAAGTATGCACTTTAAATGTGCACAATTTAATACGGTTCACAAAATTCCGATGCTCTTGCAGTATCCTCTGATGTCTTCTTTCTTTTATGACATAATTTATGAGCTTTCAATGTTTTACATGTACGTACATACGGGCTTCCTGCGTCATGGTAGCTACCCAAGCGCGGTGTCGCCTGTTATCTGCGCTCTCTGGCAACTGCTGAAACAAACCTGTTTCTAACAGGTCGCAGGAAAATATTGTGAATGGTGGTTTGAAAAGCGGTACTTTCAAAGTAAATGTCCTTTTACGTAAGTAGAGCTATGTGCAAGAATGTACCATGAATTTATTAAATCACAGAGCGTTTGACTCTCATTTAAAAATCAGCTCTTTGATGACGAGCCATTTAGAAGAATTTCGAACCCTGAAGATCAGACATTTATGATATCATTAAAAATTTTACTGGCACATTTGTGTGATATATTTTAAAGTGCCCACGCGCAAGAAAGATCAACAGTATATGCGAAAGCTTAGCATCTCTTGCAGCTTGAGCCCAATATTATATGTGAAAGCTTTTCTTTTCTTGAAGCAACACTATGTATATTAATTTAAACCATTAACTTTCCGCCGGCCTTTGTGGCTGAGCGGTTCTAGGCGCTTCAGTCTGGAACCGCGCAGCCGCAACGGTCGCAGGTTCGAATCCTACCTCAGGCATGGATGTGTGTGATGTCCTTAGGTTAGTTAGGTTTAAGTAGTTTTAAGTTCTAGGGGACTGATGACCTCAGAAGTTAAGTCCCATAGTGCTCAGAGCCATTTGAACCATTAACTTTCCCTGTTTGTGCGTTCATGCCTGACTACATCACATGTCCTATGCTCTGAACATCCGCTGTCGTCGGCTGTCGAGACCACGTGACATGAGCTACGAATGGCTTACAAAAGTGCATTGAAATCTCGATTTCAATTATTCGGAAAGTAACATGCGGTGTCTGGTGGAATTCCAATGTATGCTTTCATAATACGAAAACACGCAGCATACATGTTGCTGCACAACAAAGATATTTCCAAAACGTGTCTTTTTCCCCGAGTTTCGTTTTCTAAAGTGCCAGGAAATTGTACGCCTGTGTATAAAACCATAACCATCCAAAGGATTGATAAGGGAAAATATACTGTCACCCAGGAGAAAGTGTATTTTTAACTGTGAAATCTGGAATTTTTTTTCGTTGTCCACTTATACACCCTGTATATCACAAACAGGAAGCAAAGGGTAATCACAACATCTAACACCACTAATTATGCATCTCCGTGGGATACAATATCACAAGGCATCCCTGAAGGCTCAATCTTAGGGCCAGTATTGTTTCTCTTTTACATAAATGATTTACCTCTTAATATCAATGCCCAGCCAGTCATGTTTGCTGATGATAAGTCAGCACTCCTTGAAAAACTAAATGAGGAAGAAATTTCGGATGATGCTATAAACACACTAAGCAACCTAGATACATGGTTTCAACAAAATGGCCTTAAACTTAATATTTCAAATAACTTGTTTACACAATTTAGAACCAAACAATAAAAAATCAGTGACATCAGTATTGTACATAAAAATCAAGTTATGGATGAAGCTCACTCCATTAAATTCTTGGGATTAAACTGGGAATAAAATCTAAGCCAGCAAACACGTATAGATTATTTAACTACAAAATTAAACAGTCTTTCCTTTGCAATGGATATTCTATCTGGTAAAACAGACATAAGCTGCAGAAAAGTGGTGTACCACAGCTACTTTGAATCCATAATTAGATATGGTTTAATTTCTTGGGGAAATTCGAGCTACATTTCATGAATCATGTTACTTCAAAAAAGAATTGTTAGACAAATGTGTGCTGCCCCTCAAATAACATCCTGCCACCCATTATTCAAGAACCTAAAAATATTACCTATCCCTGCATTGAACGTATTTGAAATTATCTTTTTTTACATAGTAATCCTGAGCTAATGGAAGAAAACCATTTCAAACATATGTATAACACTAGATACAAAGAAAATTTCATGCTTCCACATCACTTAAAACTCTACCAACAGACACCCCAGTACATGGGAATGAAAATTTACTATAAACTCAAGGGTAGGGGTGAACAGAGCATGGAGATAGGTTCACTGAAGAGAAAACTATATGATCGCCTGGTGGAAAAATGCTACTATTCAATTAAGGAATTTATGAAGGATGAAATCATCATTTGAATAGTGTGACTGTTTAATATTATAGCATTTTGTATAATACTGTATACATATATAAAGATAATGTACTGTTACATCATAAGAAAAACAATTTAATAATAATACTATGGCTATCATGTGAATAATGTGACTGTTTAATATTATAGCATTGTGTATAATATTGTATTCATATACAAAGATAATGTAATGTTACATCACAAGAAAATCAATTTAATAACATTACTATGTCCAATGTCATCCTGTACTGGTAAAAAGTAGTGTTAGGGAATTATGTGATTATGTATATCATAAAGCCAAAATTGACATGTCTCTTGTAGAGCATGATCTGTAAAGGGATGTTTTGAGACAAATAAAATAGAATACAAATACAAAGCTATTCCTCAGTATTCTTCCTGTGAATCTGAGTCTTGCACATTCCATCCCCACAATTCAATGTATGTGGCTGTTCTGCCTTCTGTAACTACAGATAGATGTTTCAAATCAAACAAAATATGTGCTGCCCTTAAACATGTATAAAAATCGTTGCTTGATTTTGTCAGATACAAGAAGATAGCATCACTGTATGTCTTCAGGTACATGAATAATGTACAATTTAGAATAACCTTTGAGAACTACGGCTATCAACTCACATTTGTGCATTATGATGTTTATGGCTCCTCTGCCCCTGCCGCCCCTCCCTCCTCCTTTGCCCCTTACCAAAGATATAGCCATATCTTTACTGAGAAAATTTGTAAACTTACAGTTACTTTTGTGGTCTTCAGTATTAAGACTGTTTTGATACATAGCTGTCCATGTTAGTCTATGCTGTGAAGTCTCTTTCATATTTGCTTAACTGTTGCAATTTGCATCCACTTGAGTCTGCTTGCTCTAATCAGCCTGTGTCTCTCTTCCTGTACATCACACTACCCCCTGTACTCTCCTCCACTGTAAGTTGATGCCTCAGGGTGTGTCCAATCAACTGGTTCCTTCTTTTAGTGAAGTTATGTTATAAGTATCTTTTCTCCCCAGTTTGATTCAGAACCTCTTCATTAGTTATCAAATCTATCCATGTAACCTTCAACATTCTTCTGTAGAACCACATTCTGAATATTTCTATTTTCTACTTGTATTTAATGTTTATTATGTATGTTTCATTTCATTATAAGGTTCATGAATGTTGTTATTTACATTTACTTGTTGGATTTTAGATTGCTCATATTTTCAAAACCCAAATAAATTCATCTCACAAGCAAATACTATCAACTCGACCTCATATTTTAAAAAGAACAAACCACATTTGCAAGATATCAGCCCCATCAATTGATCCCATGCAAAAATTTTGACCATAATTTGGATAGTAAGCAGTTATGACCTTCTGAAAGCATAACTTTTAAATTGTGTAACTCTAGCCCACTGCAGCTGCTTAATGCCCAAGTGCGAAGTATTGTACAATGGAATGACAGCCACAGCACTCTTATTCTTTTTCAAGAAAACACGTTATTCTACATGAAAAGTAGTAAATAATTAATGTATGTAATATGTAAATCTTCTGCACATATATTTTCAATATTACTTTAAAAAATTTTCTCGTATTGATTCCGCAGTTCTCTCCCTCTCTGTATATATATACTCAAAATCAAAATGAATAAACCTAAGCAACAGAAGAATTGAAGTTAACGAATTTCAATCTACAATTTAATCTTGTCATTCGTGTTGAGGAATAACATATCTCCTGCAAATCAACTTCACATTAATGGTGCCAGCTTCAAAATCCAACAAAAATAATGCACAACAGTGATGTTAATAATAAAATAGCACTACACTATGTATTTAGTGATACACTCCTTCATTTCAGTCACTTATGTTTCATGTGTGAATCACTACAAAAAATGTTCAAAGTAAAGAGATCTTTCGAACTAGGTGCAGGTTGGACACTGTGCATTTTGACATAATAAACAAAGCATGTTACCAATATCAACAAAGTATTTCACAAACCTCTTCCTCACACCACTGTACAGCACTTTGCATTCAAGCACTAAGCAGTTTTGCAGTGGGGTGGATTGAGTGACAAACATCCAATGTGTGCGAAAATTTAAAAGATGTAGTTTTGGAAGGTCATAACTGCATGCTGCCAGAGTTATGGCACAAATTTTTAAGTGGGATTGGTTGCTGAGGCTGATATCATGGAAATGTGCATTTTTTGTCCTTAAAATATGAGGCCAAGTTTTTGATGTTTCCTCGTCAGCCAGCTAAGAAGTTGAATAATTTATCTATATATAATCTCTGTTTTGATCAAGCTCACTTCTATTCAGTATGTAAATCACTGGATCAAAAATTAATTTCGAAAATACTGTTGCAGGTGCACTTGTATCATTTAACTCAATTATTCACCACATTGCACCAAAGAGATAACACATATAGTTCCAAAAAGCACAATAAATAAAATCCTTTATTCACCTAAAAATATACTCCAACATTTCAAAAAAACATCACTCTCTGTTATAAATATTCTGTGTAAACTTCCTCTGACTTTGTACCTCACAAAATTAAAGTATATCATTAAAAAAAAAATTATCATTATTATATCAATTAGCAGTCCATTACTCTCAGATATTATTTAACCTCACATCAAAGAGCATCACCAACTTCTGCTCAAAATTAACATACATTAACATCGAAGTTAATCAAACAGATTCTCCTCCTCCCTCTCTCTCTATCCATTTCCTTCCTCTGTCCATCGACTCCTCCCCCTCTGTCTGTCCCCTCCTCCTCTTCCCTTTCTCTGTTCATTCCCACCTCCCATCTCTCTTTCCAGCTCTTCCTCCCCTGCTCTCTTCTGCCCCTCTCTTCCTCCCCCTGTCTCTGTCCATCTGCCACTATCTCCTTTCTCTATTCATCACCCCCCCCCCCCCCCCAAAAAAAAAAAAAAAAAAAAAATCTGTTGCCAATCCCTTCCTCCACCTCACTCTCACTGTCTGCCCAATTCCTCCGCCCATCTTTTGTCTCAACGTCCCAGTAAGAGGCTGGCAGCTCTTACCCCATCCCCCCTCCCCAGTATTTCTTTCAATATTATAACTGGTATATGTACCACGTTTGGTAGCAACTGTTCCAGGAGTTTAGGACGTGTTAAATATATTTCACATACATTTAATATTTTCCACAGTATTTGTACCCTTATTTCACCTGTATCTCTAGCGAATTTCACTCTCCAGTTTCATTTTCATACAGCTCAATTTTTATGGTCCTATGTCTCCTGAACTACATGTCATACAATGATATAACTTCGCAGATACATCGAGGTGTATATGTGGCTACCATCTGTGAAATTTGTTGTGAGTAGAGTTAATAGTTATGAGGTAACAAATCAAAACATCATGTGTAATGCAGAAATTTTTCATGCGGCACAATGTTTATACCATCATAGCAGGTGGTTATAATTAAAGTGTAGCTACACATGGAGATAAAGTGTGGGCTGCAATTATTGTATGATGCCAAAAGTTGGTAGAGATGCTAATATGTTAATGCAGAATCAATTTACACTGAAAAAAAGTAATTCCAATTTTAACTACCAGCTGCAAATCTGGCTCTGTACAGCACTTTGTCAACATCTCCGGTGCTCTTATTGAACAAAATCATTACACCTGTCTCACTTTTTTACCATTTCTGCCTTTGTCCCATTCCTAATCCATTATAGATGAAAACATTGCATTCACAGCTCCAGATTTGCTCCTAGTGGCCAAAATTGGAACTAACTTTTTCCCAGAGTAAATCAGTTCAACATTAACTCATTAGAATATCTACCAAGTTTCACTGCCATATGATTATTACAGCCTATGCTGGACCTCTGTGAGTAGCTGCACTTTCATTATAACCACCTGGTATAAGAATGTGGTTCAGTTGTTCCAGCCCAAGGTGTTACTGGGTGATGAAGTGATTTCTACATCTACTTCTACATGACTACTCTGCAATTCACATTTAAGTGCTTGGCAGAGGGTTCATTGAACCACGATCATACTATCTCTCTACCATTCCACTCCCGAACAGCACGCAGGAAAAACGAACACCTAAACCTTTCTGTTCGAGCTCTGATTTCTCTTATTTTATTTTGATGATCATTCCTGCCTATGTAGGTTGGGCTCAACAAAATATTTTCGCATTCGGAAGAGAAAGTTGGTGACTGAAATTTCGTAAATAGATCTCACCTCAACGAAAAATGTCTTTGCAACTCGCAACTCGCGTATCATATCTGCCACACTCTCTCCCCTATTACGTGATAATACAAAACGAGCTGCCCTTTTTTGCACTCTTTCGATGTCCTCCGTCAATCCCACCTGGTAAGGATCCCACACCGTGCAGCAATATTCTAACAGAGGACGAACGAGTGTAGTGTAAGCTGTCTCTTTAGTGGACTTGTTGCATCTTCTAAGTGTCCTGCCAATGAAACGCAACCTTTGGCTTGCCTTCCCCACAATATTGTCTATGTGGTCTTTCCAACTGAAGTTGTTTGTAATTTTAACACCCAGGTACTTAGTTGAATTGACAGCCTTGAGAATTGTACTATTTATCGAGTAATCAAATTCCAATGGATTTCTTTTGGAACTCATGTGCATCACCTCACACTTTTCGTTATTTAGCGTCAACTGCCACCTGCCACACCATACAGCAATCTTTTTTAAATTGCTTTGCAACTGATACTGGTCTTCGATTGACCTTACTAGACGGTAAATTACAGCATCATCTGCAAACAACCTAAGAGAACTGCTCAGATTGTCACCCAGGTCATTTATATAGATCAGGAACAGCAGAGGTCCCAGGACGCTTCCCTGGGGAACACCTGATATCACTTCAGTTTTACTTGATGATTTGCCATCTATTACTACAAACTGCGACCTTCCTGACAGGAAATCACGAATCCAGTCGCACAACTGAGATGATACCCCATAGGCCCGCAGCTTGATTAGAAGTCGCTTGTGAGGAACGGTGTCAAAAGCTTTCCGGAAATCCAGAAATACGGAATCAACCCGAGATCCCCTGTCGATAGCGGCCATTATTTCGTGCGAATAAAGAGCTAGCTGCGTTGCACAAGAATGATGTTTTCTGAAACCATGCTGATTATGTATCAATAGATTGTTCCCTTCAAGGTGATTCATAATGTTTGAATACAGTATATGCTCCAAAACCCTACTGCAAACCGATGTCAATGATATAGGTCTGTAGTTCGATGGATTACTCCTATTACCCTTCTTAAACACTAGTGCGACCTGCGCAATTTTCCAATCTGTAGGTACAGATCTATCGCTGAGCGAGCAGTTGTATATAATTGGTAAGTCGGGAGCTATTGTATCAGTGTAATCTGAAAGCAACCTAATCGGTATACAATCTGGACCTGAAGACTTGCCCATATCAAGCGATTTGAGTTGCTTCGCAACCCCTAAGGTATCTACTTCTAAGAAACTCATGCTAGCAGCTGTTCATGTTTCAAATTCTGGAATATTCCATTCGTCTTCCTTGGTGAAGGAATTGCGGAAAACTCCGTTCAATAACTCCGCTTTAGCGGCACAGTCGTCGGTAACAGTACCATCAGCACTGCGCAGTGAAGGTATTGACTGCGTCTTGCCGTTTGTGTACTTTACATACGACCAGAATTTCTTCGGATTTTCTACCAAATTTCGAGACAATGTTTCGTTGTGGAACCTATTAAAGGCATCTCGCATTGAAGTCCGTGCCAAATTTCACGCGTCTGTAAATTTTAGCAAATCTTCAGGATTTCGTGTTCTTCTGAACTTCGCATGCTTTTTCCGTTGCCTCTGCAACAGCGTTCGGACCTGATTTGTGTACCATGGGGGATCAGTTCCATATCTTACCAATTTATGAGGTATGAATCTCTCAATTGCTGTTGCTACTGTATCTTTGAATTTGAGCCACATCTCGTCTATATTTGCATAGTCAGTTTGGAAGGAATGGAGATTGTCTCTTAGGAAGGCTTCTAGTGACACTTTATCCACTTTTTTAAATAAAATTATTTTGCATTTGTTTCTGGTGGATTTGGAAGAAACGGTATTGAGCCTAGCTACAACGACCCTGTGAACTCCTTTGTAGTTGGTTCTTGGGGATGGTGAGAGGATTGTAAGTGTGTGGGGAAATGACATAGGAGACTTGTTTGCAGATGGGGTCTGGAGGTAATGCCTGCCTGCGAAAGCCTCATTGAGACCTTCAGGCAAGGGAGTTCTTCTCACTGCAGGTATGCAAAGCACCACTATCCAGCCCCTATCCTACCCACAGTTCTTCCTCCATGTCAACTGCTTGTAGCTCACAGACCCTGCATAGCTGACATTTTCAATTTGCCACATTCCCCAAAAACTTCCTATCAACACTCCACCAAATCCATAGCTGAAACATTTCTGTAACACTGTTGTTAACCTTTCCACCAAAACCCACAAAAGTTTGAGTCCTATCGAAAGGCCTCACTTTTAGCCCTACACCCAAATTTATCCATGTTGGACTGGTCTATGACCTACTTTCTTTCTCTCAATCCCTGCAATGGAAACATTTCTTTGCTACCAATCTCTCCAATCAAAGCCAACCTAATTCCAGTCTTGAACTCTCTCTCCCATTCATACCACCATCCAACCATGATCCATCCCTCCCACCTATCCACCCCCTTGTCACTTTCCAGGAATCCCTTACCTCCAACTTGGCCTTACCATATTCAGAATACCAATCTTTCAGCAGTGGAAGAAAGGATAGGTATATACAATCCCAAAACAACTGCATTTTGACAGCTGTCATCCCTTCCATGCCAAAAGATCTCTCCCATACAGCCTAGCCACCCGAGGATGGCATATCTGCAGCGACAAGCCTCCCAGTATGCTGAGGGTCTCACTAAGGCCTTCACAGAAGGCACTATGCCCTAGACCTAATCCACAGACAGGTCTCCTGCCATTTCACGTACAACCTCAACCCTCCTATGACCCGCAAGTAGCAGCTACAAAAGAGTAGCCCCTTCGCATGCAATACCACCCTGGTCTGGAACAACTGAACCACATCCTTCCTCAGGGCTTCAATTATCTGTCATCATGCCCTGAAATGAGGGACATCCTACCCAAGATGCTTCCCACCCCTCCTAAAGTAGTTTTCTGTCACCTACCGAACATCCAGAATATCCTTGTCCATCCCTATGCCAATCCCAACCACTTGCCACTGGAATCATATGCTCGTGAAGAAGCAAGTGGAAGACTTGCACAATTCATCCACCCAGCACTTCTTATTCCAGTACTGTCACAGGTTTATCCTACCTCTTTAGAGGCCGGGTCACCGGTGAAAGCAGCCATGTCATACACCAGTTCTGCTACAATCATTGCACGGCCTTTTATATTCTTATTACTACCAACTAGCTGTGAACAGGATGAATGGTTATTACCAAACTGTGGCCAGGAAAAAAGTGGACCACCCTGTGGCACAATATGCAGCTGAACATAACATGGTTTATTTCAATGTCTGCTTCACAACCGGGCCATCTTGTTTCTCCCCTCCACCACCAGCATTTCTGAACTGTACAAATGGGAATTATCCATACAACACATTCTTTGCTTCCTAAATTATTACAGCCTCAGACTATGGTAACCTACTGCCCCATACCATCTACACAATAGTTTCTGTCCCCTCTGTCCTATCACCTCCTTCTTGTTGTCGTTCCCTCACCCTCTTTGTTTACTGATCTCTGCCAATGCACCCACCCATCTTTCTCCTTCCCTGTTACTCTCTTATTATACTCCCTGTGCCCCTCCCTCCCCCCTCCCCACCTCCATGCCCCACAGTCTCTCGATGCTGTGTCTGTTGGCACTCTAGTTGCTGCACATTCTGCCAGACAGTGCCGTTCTCTCCCCCCACTTGTATCCTGCTATCCCTTCCCCTTCCCCACTCCCTTCAGATTCCTACTTCTATGTGACAGTTGCATTCCAGTCCAAGCTTCTGAGATGGTGGCCATGTGTCCATAAGATGTGCTTGCTTGTTTGATTGAATGTGTGTATTTCCTTCTCTGAAGGAGGTTTTGGCTGAAAGCTAAATATGTAACTGTCTTTCCATTGTGCCTGTCTGCAACTCAATGTGTCATCTGTATGGTGAACAGAAATCTATCTTTTTCTTATATTGTTGATATTCCAACCTGGAGTTTCCATTGTTTCATTGTTTGATAATTTTTCCCCATGATTCATCAATTTCATTGCAAATTTTCATCTTGGGAATTGGGATATACTCTTTTGGACAAGATTGCTATTTTTTTTTTAAGTGAGTCAGTAAATAACTCTTCTCCAACATTATCCAAACTGTGCACCAAACACTCCTACTGCTAACTTCCAGATTTGCAACTGAAGGTTAGAGAATTCACATACGGTTTTGTTCCGTACATTTTCAGTGACTCAGTGTGAGAATCATTAGTACATATAGTAGATTCTGACATTTCATTTGCAACTTACTTTTGAACTTTCCTCTGACAACTTAATGAATAACAAGGAACCATCTTCCTCCTCATCCAAAGAAACCATCTTTCAATCCAACAAAATTTACCAACATTTTCATTTTCATTTCTCTTAATTTCACAGTCATCAATAACATCAATTACATTACAAATACTAATTACATCTTCATCTACTACATGTTTCTCACCCTGCTCTCGTTCCACTACTTCACTCTCAGAAAATATCTCATTTCAGTTATCATCACTAGTCTATTAAAATTTTTCCCCGTATTGACATTGTGAATTTTTTTCCAGGTCTCCTTCCTGCAACTCATAATTAAAAATTTTTGTTCTTCTTTTATTGTGGTCTTTAACCCAGTCTTGCCAGAAATTACTCCAAAACTCTTGATCCACACTAATTTTATTAATTTGGTGTCCTTGTGTATTTACCCTTCTCTTGTAGCAACCATTCTGTGTTTGATATCAGTGGCCATTATTGGTCCATAAATTAAATTTATTACTCTTCGCTCTCATATTGTGGACATTCAACAGTGTTACCATAAGTTTACCAGCTTAGTAATTTTAGTGCCCTGACAGAAATGCTGAGGTGGATGTTGACTATGAATCCAGTTTCTATTACTTTGTTCATATTCCCTGTCACATTGTCTCCCTCTTATATCAAATTCTCTTGGTGGACCCATTTTGTGGTTTCTGTGATTATTACCTCCATTTCTCCCACGATAATTATTATTTTCTCAGCTCCCATTGTAAACAACCCATACATTGTCATTTCTATAAAAAGCTCTATACAACTTAACCTACCTATTTAAGGAACTGTACAACCAATTTGTCAGGCCCATACACTAACTCTCATTGAACATTCTCAGGTAACCTTCTCATCAGTTCATCAATTTGTGTCAGTTTATCAAAAAGTTGTTTAGATGAACAATGCTAACCCTTGTCCTCCGTAACCTGGTCCATTGAGGAATTTGCTTTTCATTGTAGCATTTTCTGACTTTGGTCAACATTTATTAAAGAAGCACTTTTAAAAATCTTGATATGTTAAATCCCATGTTCAAGTCTTATTTCCCCAACATAGTGCCTTTACATCCAAATGTCCTTTTGCAAATTAACTCTAACAGTCAGGTCTGGAATGAAATTGCCTTTACATTATTTCAATAAATGAACAGGATGCAACCTGTCATCCCCAGTAAAACTTTTCATTGACATATTAGACAAAACAAAACGTTACAACCTATGTTAAACAAATTTTTGCTGCTACACCTTCATGTAAATGATGTCACTGTTTTTGAACCTCAAGCAAATTATTCTCCAAGTGTGACACACTATTCTTACATTCACTGTCTCTGTCAAAAATGGTCTTTTAACACTAACAGCTTTTTCATTTATGTTACAAAATTTCAGCAGTATGATTGTTTGTTTGAGTTATTTTCCTGCCTATAATCTCACTGTTTCTAGCTATTCCACTTCCTAAACCATTTTTAGACTCAGTACTAATATCATCATGTCATTCATAAATTGTTCTGATAATGGTTTGTCTGTTGCCTCTACTGAGTATTCCATATTCTGATTTTGAAGTCCTAAACCTTAATCATCCTCCTCAAATAATGCCTGAACTGAACCATTTATCTCTCTTCTTAGGACCATTTTCAAAGTTTTAACAATAATAGAAGTCTACAAAATTATGTTTCACATGCAAAGGAGAGTTATAACTAATAATTTTTTGTCACTGCACTCTACCTGATAAGATAATTAGATAAGAAAGCTGAAATAGTGTAATTAACTTCCACTGTTGTGTTTCAGTTGCATCCTCTTTCTTATTCAGTCCTATTGTTCACAGATGTTAATTGCCTTTCCATTTTGTGTCCATTCTGTTGACTTTTGCATTCATTATAATTTTTTTCACTTTTAGGTTATCTGTAGAATACGTCAGTGATTAATATTTGTTCGTACAAAATTGATATCCCAGGATGAGGCATCCGTGTTTAATGTGCTGATTCAATACTGTATATACAATGATTTGTTCATGGAATGGATGTTTCTCATTGTTCTGAATGGAATTGCATTGAAGGTTACATTCACTTTGCTGACATATACACTCCTGGAAATTGAAATAAGAACACCGTGAATTCATTGTCCCAGGAAGGGGAAACTTTATTGACACATTCCTGGGGTCAGATACATCACATGATCACACTGACAGACCCACAGGCACATAGACACAGGCAACAGAGCATGCACAATGTCGGCACTAGTACAGTGTATATCCACCTTTTGCAGCAATGCAGGCTGCTATTCTCCCATGGAGACGATCGTAGAGATGCTGGATGTAGTCCTGTGGAACGGCTTGCCATGCCAATTCCACCTGGCGCCTCAGTTGGACCAGCGTTCGTGCTGGACGTGCAGACCGCGTGAGACGACGCTTCATCCAGTCCCAAACATGCTCAATGGGGGACAGATCCGGAGATCTTGCTGGCCAGGGTAGTTGACTTACACCTTCTAGAGCACGTTGGGTGGCACGGGATACATGCGGACGTGCATTGTCCTGTTGGAGCAGCAAGTTCCCTTGCCGGTCTAGGAATGGTAGAACGATGGGTTCGATGACGGTTTGGATGTACCGTGCACTATTCAGTGTCCCCTCGACGATCACCAGTGGTGTACGGCCAGTGTAGGAGATCGCTCCCCACACGATGATGCCAGGTGTTGGCCCTGTGTGCCTCGGTCGTATGCAGTCCTGATTGTGGCGCTCACCTGCACGGTGCCAAACACGCATACGACCATCATTGGCACCAAGGCAGAAGCGACTCACATCGCTGAAGACGACACGTCTCCATTCGTCCCTCCATTCACGCCTGTCGTGACACCACTGGAGGCGGGCTGCACGATGTTGGGGCGTGAGCGGAAGACGGCCTATCGGTGTGCGGGACCGTAGCCCAGCTTCATGGAGACGGTTGCGAATGGTCCTCGCCGATACCCCAGGAGCAACAGTGTCCCTAATTTGCTGGGAAGTGGCGGTGCGGTCCCCTACGGCACTGCGTAGGATCCTACGGTCTTGGCGTGCATCCGTGCGTCGCTGCGGTCCGGTCCCAGGTCAACGGGCACGTGCACCTTCCGCCGACCACTGGCGACAACATCGGTGTACTGTGGAGACCTCACGCCCCACGTGTTGAGCAATTCGGCGGTACGTCCACCCGGCCTCCCGCATGCCCACTATACGCCCTCGCTCAAAGTCCGTCAACTGCACATACGGTTCACGTCCACGCTGTCGCGGCATGCTACCAGTGTTAAAGACTGCGATGGAGCTCCGTATGCCACGGCAAACTGGCTGACACTGACGGCGGCGGTGCACAAATGCTGCGCAGCTAGCGCCATTCGGCGGCCAACACCGCGGTTCCTGGTGTGTCCGCTGTGCCGTGCGTGTGATCATTGCTTGTACAGCCCTCTCGCAGTGTCCGGAGCAAGTATGGTGGGTCTGACACACCGGTGTCAATGTGTTCTTTTTTCCATTTCCAGGAGTGTAGTTTTAACTGATTACCTTGAAGATGGCTTTTTTGTATTCCTTTAGAGGTGTGATAAACCCACAGGTTTGCTTTGTACAAACAAAACCCACTGATAGAAGGATTCTGATAGTCTGGTGAATCTCTGCCTACTAAATGTAATAAATATCTGCACTTTGAGTAATTGTATTTTAATTCTTCAAACATCGGAATAATAAAATGTAATAATCATTAGCTTCTAAGAGCTATCAGTTAAAACTATATGTCTGTTTTCTATCTTGTCCAAGATGGGAAGTCAGTCACTTTTCTCATCTTTATTCAATGTTTTTAACAGTGTCACATTTTTAAGCTTTTGTCCCTTGCCTTTTTTGCTGCTTTAGGAAAAAATAAATTATTTAGATTTGTTTCCCAGTTCCTGTATACTGTTTGTTCATTAACGATTTGGGATGCCCCAGTAATGAAAGTAGAT
Source organism: Schistocerca americana (assembly GCF_021461395.2). Classification (NCBI taxonomy): domain Eukaryota; kingdom Metazoa; phylum Arthropoda; class Insecta; order Orthoptera; family Acrididae; genus Schistocerca; species Schistocerca americana. The sequence continues at coordinate 944,790,838 of NC_060121.1, read as the reverse complement.
AAAATCTAAGCTGAAATTTGAGATAGATTGTGGCCTTTTTATATTTTGCACTACTTTTATTAGTGTCAAATATTCCTCTACTAGTTGATAAAACCAGCTTTGCCTGGGTATTCAATCTGCCAGTTTTCTTTTAGAAACAAAAACAACAATTAATTGTGTTTGTAGTGTAATATGAGAAAAATTTCATTTCCATGTTTTTATGAAAACGCCTTTGAAATTATGAAACAGTCATGCAAAAAATATGCATAATGTACAAATGTATTAAGTGCAGTACCCAAATTAAGAAACATAGTATGCAAAATACAATTTCTCTGTAATATTTATTTCTGTATGCTGGGCACAACTGCTTCACGTGTGCACAACACAATTTTGTAGACATCTCTATGACAACACCTCTTCATAATGCTATAGATATCTATTGTTTTTCCCAATAGCCATTTGCACTTCACAGTTGAAACCTCTCAAAAGCACTGCCAGGTGTCAGGGATTTCCTTAAGTTGACTTGACTGTAGGAGTGTCTTAGTAGCAGACAACAGATGTATTAAAACTTCATGCTTGATGCAGCATTTTTTCATGCATCTCAGTGTCAATGACATCATATTGCTTGAACTATGATATATTTATGTGGGTAATTCAGTAGCACATGTAGATACTGCCTCCGAAATGTGTTGTAAATAGAGTTAATAACTAAGAAGTAATAAATTTAAACGTCATGCACAATGTGGAAATTTTTTACCCACCTCAGTGTTCGTGATGACATATCTCCTGAACTATGCATGATATAATTTTGTAGGTGCATTTAGTGGCATTTGTGGATATTTTCTATGATATTTATTGTGAATAGAGTTAGTAACACAGAAATAACAAATTTAAATGTCATGCATGATGTAGCATTTTTTTACAAATCTAATTGTTGATGGCAGGCAGGTGGTTTTTTTCCCAACAGCAATTATTGCCTGACTGTAAGGGGTATGTATACCAAGTTTGGTTGAAATTGGTCTACTGTTTTAGGAGGAGATGTGGAACATATACACATATGCACATCCATTTTTATAACGTGTGGGTTACAACTGCTTCTATTTTTGTTCCAGATTCTAATTTTTCTGTAGTAACAAAACTGCTGTAGTGATACTTCATTTGATTTTGAAAATAGACTTTTTGAGATGGGAAAATGCAAGTTCCTTAGTGACTGGCTTGAAAAGATATAGTTTTAAATGCAGAGCTACTGCACAGGAAAAATTTAGTCAAAGAGAAATGTTTTGCAGTGTGTGTTCTTGCTCTATTAATTTTGAGACAAAAGGTTTTCAGGCAGCTTTTAACCAATCAAGTCCAATAAAAATTAAGTGTAACTTTCAAATTAAATGTGGACCACATCAGTTACATTTAGAACTCCCAGATCAGACTTAACCTTTAAGATCAGTATGTGCATCAACAATACATACATTAAATATCAAGGATAGTTCCACCACTGTTGAATTGATTTGCTCAATGAATTCATTGATTACCAAGTACCCTATGGATTCATCAAATGGTACTATAACATTCTTAAGATGATGTTCCGTTGGTAGTGTTCCTGAAAAGCTTTCACTCTGATCTCTGAAAATGAGGTACCTAATAACTGATGGACAGTACCATACTTCCAGAAACATATATTAGAAGAAACATGTTCATCATGTTACATATTGAGTTATGGTGAAGCAGCCAATTTTAAAGCTAAAAAAGCATACCAGCAAAGTGAATGATGAAACGTTACATCAGAAATTATATGAAGCACTTTCTGAAGCCAACTTGTCCCTAAATAAATGCCTTATGCTGGGATTAGACAAACCTAATCTAAATAAAAAATGTTTAGCCCTTTAGATAGTGATGTCCAGGAGGCCCGAGGTAGAGAACTTATAAGCATTGGAGCGTGCAACATCCAATCAATGCTTAATGCCAGTGTAAAGGCTACAGAGTTTGTAAGTGAAGAAGCACTTGAATTTCTAATCAATATTTACCGTTATTTTGACAGTTGGCCTGTTCACTGGGAAGAATTTGAAGGAGTTCAGTCTTTGGTTTAACATTCCACATCACAAGTTGTATAGGCATACAGCCAAAAGGTGGCTTGCTTTAGGACCTTCAGCCAACAGGATTTTGGAACAGTGGGATGGTATTCAGTACTGCTTTCTTAACCATATACCTCTAAAAAAATTCTTTTGCAGTCCAAATCCTACAACATCATTGTGAATGCTTTAATAAAACCCTCGGTGAAAGCAGAACTTAATTTCTTAATTTCTTTCTGAAATTCTCCATAATGAACTCTTGACACTGGACAGTCTGTTTCCTCTTGAACAATGAGTTATTAGCAGGCAAGTAACAGAAAAGCTTAGTAAACTGGAAGAGTGTGACAAGGTGTGGTTTCTGAATAATGCCCCAAAACATTATGTCACAGCTTGCAAACAAGTGATGGAAGAGACATGCCTATCGAGAGTGCCATTGAAAAGTTTTAGGTTTTTAGATCCCAAAGAAAGAACAAAGAGCAGAAGTTACAGTGAGATTTTAAAGACTGAAAAAATGATGACACCTGATGTCCAGTAATATTACTTATTAAATGAATGAAATGTTCTACAGTTTGAAAAAGATGATAACAAAGATTTTGACAATTACTGGGACAGCAGCACATCTAAAAAAGAGACTCACCTTTCATAGAGTTAAAGTAGCCAAATGTTATAAAACTTGTTGTGCCACAGAAATGCAAACATAGAGACAAGGTATTCCATTTTGAAGCACATATTAGGAGAAATAAGGCATTGAAGACTGAAAGATTTTTAAATTGTGGTTTGACTGTGTGGGATGCTTTTTTTTCTCTGTCCATTGACTCACAGATCGTTAGGTATGGACAGCAAGCTTTTGCAAATTATACTGCTTACAAGGAAGACTGTGAAAGGAAAAGGAACTGGAATTAGAAGGAAAACAAAAAGAGGAACAAAACTAAAGTCATCTTGAAGAGGAGATTTGAAAGATGAAGGATGTGAAAAATTCAGTTGACAATGAGGCAGTTGCTCTCAAAGGAAAAAACCGGCAACTATCTATCGAGATATGAGAACGTTTCTCTCAAGCTTCATCTAAACTGGAGGAAGCACTTAGAGAAAATGATTTAAAGGAGGCAAAATTGACACAGAGTATGTTTGAGGGTGCACAAATCATGAAACTGGAAGAAAGAGTGCAAAAAGTGGAGGTGGAAACCATTCAAAAAAATATTGATACAAGGAAGTATAGTATGATTCCTCTATTTCTGCCAAGATTCCAAAAAAACAGTAATATAAAAATATTTTGTTGATGTTTTCCTAATATTGAGGTGTAGAATATCAATAGTTGTAAAGATATAATTTATATTTTGTTTGTAAATTACAGCTACCAATTACAAATACTAAATTACCAGTGTACCTCCATATAATAATAAATTTGTGTGAAGGCAAAAATGGCCATACCCCACCCAGGCTCTTAATAGAGACATTTGTTATGGTCGTAACTGTGCTTTTTGGCATGGGTTATCAAATATGGAAACAAGGCATTTGTGCCATATCCGTTTAATGAAATAATTTGTCACCTTTTAATCACTTGTATAAAATACTTTTATCACCTTTCAATCATCTTTTTCAAATATTTTGTCACCTTTCTCAACTCCATTACTCACGACTTCCTGCAAGTATTCACAAAGAAGAAATGCAAAGCTAACATTTGAAGCAAACGGGTTTGAATCATTGTCAAAGACATTATCTGACAGCTATTTAGCAAAACTTGGTAGATTATAAGTAAGATTTTTGTGTTAAATCCTCAAAAGTTGGTGGGGAGGCTTGCGTGCCTCAACGATACAGATAACCGTACTGTCGGTGCAACCACAACAGAGAGGTATCAGTTGAGAGGCCAGACAAATGTGTGAATCCTGAAGAGGGGCAGCAGCCTTTTCAGTAGTTGCAGGGGCAGCAGTCTGGATGATTGACTGATCTGACCTTGTAACACTAACCAGACTGGTCTTGCTGTGCTGGTACTGCGAACGGCTGAAAGCAAGGGGAAACTACAGCCATACTTTTTCCCGAGGGCATGCAGCTTTACTGTATGGTTAAATGATGATGGCGTCCTCTTGGGTAAAATATTCTGGAGGTAAAATAGTCCCCTATTCGGATTTCTGGGCGGGGACTACTCAGGAGGACGTAGTTATCAGCAGAAAGATAACTGCCATTCTATGGGTCAGAGTGTGGAATGTCAGGTCCCTTAATTGGGCAGGTAGGTTAGGACATTTTAAAAGGGAAATGGATAGGTTAAAGTTAGATATAGTGGGAATTAGTGAAGTTCAGTGGCAGGAGGAACAAGACTTCTGGTCAGGTGAATACAGGGCTATAAATACAAAATCAAATAGGGTTAATGCAGGGGTGGGTATAATAATAATAATAATAATCATTATCATTTAAGACTGATTATGCCTTTCAGCGTTCAGTCTGGAGCATAGCCTCCCTTATACAATTCCTCCATGATCCCCTATTCAGTGCTAACATTGGTGCCGCTTCTGATGTTAAACCTATTACTTCAAAATCATTCTTAACCAAATCCAGGTACCTTCTCCTCGGGCTGCCCCGACTCCTCCTACCCTCTACTGCTGAATCCATGAGTCTCTTGGGTAACCTTGCTTCTCCCATGCATGTAACATGACCCCACCATCTAAGCCTGTTCGCCCTGACTGCTACATCTGTAGAGTTCATTCCCAGTTTTTCTTTGATTTCCTCATTGTGGACACCCTCCTGCCATTGTTCCCATCTACTAGTACCTGCAATCATTCTAGCTACTTTCATATCCGTAACCTCAACCTTGTTGATAAGGTAACCTGAATCCACCCAGCTTTCGCTCCCATACAACAAAGTTGGTCAAAAGATTGAACGGTGCACAGATAACTTAGTCTTGGTACTGACTTCCTTCTTGCAGAAGAGAGTAGATCGTAGCTGAGCGCTCACTGCATTAGCTTTGCTACACCTCGCTTCCAGTTCTTTCACTATGTTGCCATCCTGTGAGAATATGCATCCTAAGTATTTGAAACCGTCCACCTGTTCTAACCTTGTTCCTCCTATTTGGCACTCAATCCATTTATATTTCTTTCCCACTGACATTACTTTCGTTTTGGAGATGCTAATCTTCATACCATAGTCCTTACATTTCTGATCTAGCTCTGAAATATTAATTTGCAAACTTTCAATCGAATCTGCCATCACAACTAAGTCATCCGCATATGCAAGACTGCTTATTTTGTGTTCACATATCTTAATCTCACCCAGCCAGTCTATTGTTTTCAACATATGATCCATAAATAATATGAACAACAGTGGAGACAGGTTGCAGCCTTGTCTTACCCCTGAAACTACTCTGAACCATGAGCTCAATTTACCGTCAACTCTAACTGCTGCCTGACTATCCATGTAAAGACCTTTAATTGCTTGCAAAAGTTTGCCTCCTATTCCATAATCTTGTAGAACAGACAATAACTTCCTCCTAGGAACCCGGTCATATGCCTTTTCTAGATCTATAAAGCATAGATACAATTCCCTGTTCCACTCATAACACTTCTCCATTATTTGCCATAAGCTAAAGATCTGGTCCTGACAACCTCTAAGAGGCCTAAACCCACACTGATTTTCATCCAATTGGTCCTCAACTAATACTCGCACTTTCCTTTCAACAATACCTGAGAAGATTTTACCCACAACGCTGATCAAAGAGATACCTCTGTAGTTGTTACAATCTTTTCTGTTTCCATGTTAAAAGATTGGTGTGATTACTGCTTTTGTCCAGTCTGATGGAACCTGTCCCGACTCCCAGGCCATTTCAATTATCCTGTGTAGCCATTTAAGACCTGACATTCCACTGTATTTGATGAGTTCCGACTTAATTTCATCCACCCCAGCCGCTTTATTGCACTGCAATCTATTGACCATTTTCTCCACTTCCTTAAATGTGATCCTGTTTCCATCATCATTCCTATCCCATTCTACCTTGAAATCTGAAACATTACTGATCACATTTTCACCTACATTGAGCAACTCTTCAAAATATTCCCTCCATCTGCCCAAGGCATCCACAGGATTCACCAGCAGTTTTCCTGACCTGTCCAAAATACTTGTCATTTCCTTCTTACCTCCCTTTCGAAGACTGCTAATTACACTCCAGAATGGTTTTCCAGCAGCTTGACCCATAGTCTCCAACTTGTTTCCAAAGTCTTCCCAAGATTTCTTCTTGGATGCTGCAATTATCTGTTTGACTTTGTTTCTTTCTTCAACGTAACTTTCTCTGTCTACCTGGGTTCTAGTATGTAGCCATTTTTGATACGCCTTCTTTTTCCTTTTACAGGCTACCTTGACTGTATCATTCCACCAAGCTGTTTGCTTCATCCTACTTTTACACACTACTGTTCCAAGACATTTTTTAGCCACTTCTAGTACTGTGTACCCTCACTGAAAATGGCTGAAAAACCATCTATGATGAAAAAGGTATTGCTCTTTCGTCTGGTTTCTTTAATCCTATGTTTTCCTAGGAAATAAGGGCAAAGCTGTAATTACTATTAGGGCAGATTTGGTCCTCCAGGTTTCTCTCTTCAAATTGAGAAATTCACCTGTCATATGAAACCAAAAAGGACATTGATTCCTCCATCTGTTTATATGAGCATAATAACAGATTGTAATGAACCTCACATTTTGGATGCAGCCATATGTTATCTCATATTAACTTCGAGAAAAAATACAGTGTTGCTTTACATTACATAAAGCAACAATCCTGTGGCCTACAATCATACACAAATAGTGCACTACAACTCATTTATTTACAATGATGTCACAATTTACAAATATTTAAAAAGTTGCACTTTTTGTTAATTTTTGTACATAATTTTTCCTTAATGACTATTCACTGTAACAGTAAATACAGTAGCCAAAAATAAGCACTGATTCTTTGAAAGATTTGCAAAGAATCACTTTCACATCATTTTCTGCACTCTGGTCGCACCTGATCAAAGTGTTCCATTGAAAAGAAATTTGAGAGGCTGAATTGTACCTGCAGAGCAATATAAGTTCTCTGCTTCAAGACTTATTAAAATGGGCCTTCCTGGTACATCTAGCAGCTCTAATTCCATACCTCAGACCAGCCTTGTATCCATTCAATTGTCTGCCTCCTGTCCCATCAAAAGTAGGACTACCTGTGAAAGCAGTCATGTGATCTACAAACTAAGCTGCAATCACTGAGCTGTTTTCTATATGGACATGACAACTAAAAAACTGTCTGTCCCCATAAATGGTCACTGACAAATTGTGACCAAGAGACAGCTGGACCATCCAATTGCTAAACATGCTTCCAACACAACATGCTTCACTTCAGTGATTGCTTCCTCCACCATTTGGATCATTTCTACAAACACCAGCTTTTTTTAATTGTGTGGGTTGGAACTTTCCTTGTGACATATTCTACATTGCCGTAACCCCCCCCCCCCCTCCAACTGGCATCAATCTTTGCTAGTCCCTGACCTCCATTTACCTATCCCCTTCCCTGCTCCCACATCAGTACAACATAGACTTCCATTCCACCAATGCACTTAGTAGTCTTTTGTCCCTTCAATATCTCTCCTCCCATCCCCCCAAACCTCCTGACTGCATCTAGCAGCCCTACCCTGTCACTAGTATGTCCCTGCACACTGCCACAAACTGTACTATACATTCTCCACCCTACCATGCTATCCCTTCCACCTCCCCACCCCATGCCTCCACCTTGCCCTCACCACCTGATTGCTACAGTTACAACTCAGTTCAGCCATAGCGGCCAGAGACAGTGGTCATATGTGTGGGTAGTTCTTTGGTGAATGTGTTGTGTGCTTTCTACTTCAGAAGACCTTTTGGCTGAAAGCTAAAATGCATAGCAGTCTTTTTTTGTGTCTGTCTGCAACTCAACAGCTCCTCTATGTGGTGAGTAGTGATATGTCCATTTCATAATATTGTCACTAGTATCGGTGTATTTTAATTATGTGTTCTCGTGTCAGCAATTTTTTACTCACATTTTTTATAATCTACATTTTTTTAGCTAAATAATATCCTCACTGAGAACTTTTACAGTGGTGTTACTCTTTTCTTTATAGTATGTATGCATGATATCTCATTTTGTACTGTATCAATAAGTGTGTGCTCCGTGTGTTTACTAAAACATGTTCAGTTGGCAGTTGGTCTATGGAAACTGCGTCTGTTCACCACCTCACCACTGTTGCCTTGTCCAGTGGAAATGTTTGGTATGGTTCAATATGGGCATTTGTATCTTATACTTGTGTCATCAGCAGCAATTGCAGTATATGAATAGTCCTTTTCTACTTTTCAAATATCATAATCAGCAACAGAAATAGTTTGCGTATCATACATCATGTTTTATCTTATTTTACATTCTCATGTTTTACTTTCCCTAGCCTGAGAATGAATTATCCATGGCTCATTCTTTCTTTTGTAATTATTTTCCTGTCCCTGTAGTAATTATCTGTCCAGTCACTTTCTGTGTTCTATTCTCTGGCCCTCTGTAGACATTCATCCACATTTGCTTATTTTCCGTTAATAAGTTCTGAAAGCTGAATTTTTCTCTGTTTTGGAGGTCTTCATCTATTATACTCATCTGATCTAAGTTTTCCTTCATATTATTGATTCAAATATTTTTCTACTTTTAGTCACTGGAATTATGCAAAATTTGTTTGGTTATTCCACATACTCCAGTTTGTTTCACGTCAAGTGGAATGGATACATTCAGTAGTTGTTACTATAGCCGAGTTGTGTAAGAAGATCTCTGATAGCTGGCAGCACTCTTGCAAGCATTCAACTGTGAAATGTAAACAGCTCCACTTGAAAACTATAGTAGTCTGTGGAATTGCAACAACACTGAGACATTCCCATAGAGTCATTTACAAAACTACGTTATGTGAAGGGTTAAGGTAAGCACACAAAGCTGCCATACCCATCAAACCATAACTGTTAGGGATCTACTAACCCCAACTCGACTATAGACTTCATATATGGCAATGGGGCACTGTCTTTTAAGGTGGAAACATTTTAAAACTGAAGACCAGAGAGTAATGTTGGAAACTGCACAAATGAATCAGAGGAAAGATTAGAATGAAAGACATAATTGTGACCTTGATGAGGCACATAGCCAGACAAATAGATGGTATATGGACTAATTAAGTTCTTTACTGGATTCCAAAAACTAAAAAGGATCAAGATAACACTGAAATAGAAATCAGGCATTTGATACTTGAAACACTGATGCACATAGCTGCGTAGACAGCACTGTTTGTAGTCACATTAAAATTTGGGACCATTAGCTTCAATATTTCATGATTCCTGTATCAACTATTACCAGAGAACTGAATCTTCTCTGTCAAGCAGAGCTCTCTCTCATTAGCATGGCCGGCCAGTGTGGCCGAGCAGTTCTAGGCGCTTCAGTCTGGAACCGCATGACCGCAACGGTCGCAGGTTCGAATCCTGCCTCGGGCATGGATGTGTGTGATGTCTTTAGGTTAGTTAGGTTTAAGTAGTTCTAAGCTCTAGGGGACTGATGACCTCAGCTGTTAAGTCCCATAGTGCTCAGAGCCATTTGAACCATTTATTAGCATGAGAGACTTTACCCCATGTTTTTCTTTTTGTTCCTGTTCAATTTTATTTTGATTTATCATTGGAGAAAACAGTAAGATATACGAGTTCTGTTCAAAAAATTCTGGAACTATGTCCACAGAATTTTTCTGCACTTACCTTTTGCTTATTGTGCATGGTCTCCTTCGAAATTCTCTCCTTTACATTTGATACATTGCTCTCGACATCGTTTCCATTTCTGGAAGCATTCTTGGTATGCCTCTTGCTGGATAGTGTGAAGCACTGTCTTCAATTTTTCTTTTATCTCATCTGTCATTGCAAATCTATGTCCATTAAAGGTGGTTTTCAGTTTTGGATATGAAAAGAAGTCTGCAGTGGCCATCTCTGGAGAGTACAGAGGATGTCTGGGGAGTAAAGAGGATGACGCATCACAGTGATTTTGTTTCTTGTGCAATAGTCACACACTAACAGAGATGAATATGCAGGTGCATTATCTTGATGCAAGAGACATGAATTTTCTCACTACATTTACATTAATTGTCTCACCACATTTCAGGCTGTCTCCATCTCACATTTTCTTGCAGGCATCACAATATGTCCCAGTTTGACCCAGTGGCAAGAATTCACGTTGAACTAACCTTCAAAGTCAAAGAAAACTATCAGCATAGCTTTGGCATTTGACCTTACCTGACAAGCTATTTTTGGTCTTGGAGAACCTTTCCCAAACTATTGTGAAGATTGAACCTTGGTCTCAACATCATAACCATAATCACCAGTTATGATTCTTTCAAGGAACATCTCGTTCTCATTTGTGTGATCCAAAAGCTCTTCACAGATTGCAAGGTGGAGGCCTTTCTGTCTTTGACTCATGAGCCATGGTATGAAAATGGTGGCCACGATGCATTCCAAGATGCTTTGTCAGGATTTCATGACATGATTCAACTGAAATGTTACATTCTTCTGCAATCTATTGAACAGTCAGTCCTCAAGTGGCACACACAATTTTGTTGATGTTCCTGACATGAGTGTCATCGGTAGATGTCGAAGGGCATCCTGAACGAGGGTCAACTCTTAACTTCCATCTGGCCATTTTTAAACTGAACTTCTATATGGCCATTTTCAAACTGTGTGAACCATATGTAACACCGAGTATGGCTTAAGCACTCATCACTGTAGTTTTCATGCATCGTTTGGTGTCTCTCTGTAAAGGTTTTCTAGAGTGTCACACAAAATTTAATGCAGACATATTACTACTCTAACTCTGCCATCTCGAAATTCGCAAACTGTGTAACACAATGTTCCCCTCAGTACTGCACTGAACAATGTCTAACAGACATACAACAATGAAACTTCTGCCAGTTACACATTAAATGCTGGTGTGTGCAGGGATACCTACCACATTTTGCTCCAAAACACCATTGGCATGAAATTTCGAATGTTCCAGAAGTTTTTGAACAGAACAGATATACAAAACTACATTTCAGAAAATATTAAATTTATATTCTGCGTCATTAATATTCAGTGTTCATATTTTAATGGGTAAATATTAACACAGACACAAAACAAAGCATTACGTCACAGGTCAGTAACAGTTAATAGATGAGATCCTGCAATAAAATTTGTGTGTAAAGAATTGAACATTTTGATTAACAGTCTGTACTACTATCCATTTCACTTAAATCAAGATTAAAGTACAACAAGCACACTATATATTGCCTACCAGCTTAAATGTATGAATTATGTAAACATTCATTCATTCTTACTGTTGCAGATGGATTGCTATACAAAAGAAATAAATGAAATTCAAGTAAGGCTACAGCAAAGTAAAGATGAGCAGAAGGAGTTACATAAACAACTAAAGAATTGTGAGAAGGAAAACGAGGAGTTACAAAATGAAGTCTCAGCATTAAAGTAATGTTATTTTTCAGTTTTTGTTTCCATTGTTGTGAAACCCCGATGAATAAGGACTTTTAAGAGATGGAAATTATTTATTTTTTATTTTTAGATGTTTCTTGTTTATATGGTCCATCTCCAGCACTTCTATTGTACTTGAATGTATTTCTTGTATTACTTCAGTCATTTATTGTTCAGAAACTATTTGTTTTAATGCTTTTTAGAATTTTGCTGCATTTATCTAATGCCATTCAGAGACTGGATACTTTAATATACAGCATGTACATTAAGTCTGGGAACACTTTCAATTATTTATTGCGCTAGAACCAAACATTGTACAGATATTATACATATGTCATTTTGAAGAGAAACCCTGAAAGTTTTTTTTTTTTTTTCATGTATACCACCAGAGCATAGTTTGGTAATTTGCCAATAGTCAGCACTAGTCGCAAACATGGTGAGTTCAGGTGTGGAGTGAGCTTTCTGTGTGTTGGAGTTCAACAAAAACAAGTGTGCTACAGCTGTTCAATGGATGTTTAGAACCAAGTATGGTAAGAAGCCACCAACAAGGAAGGCAATTTATGACTGGCACAACAAATTCGTTACGATGGGTTACTTGTGCCCAGCAAAGAGAAGTGGATGTCCCAGTGTGAGTGAAGTGAATGTGGAGGGCATATGAGAACATTTATAGGGAATCCAAAGAAATTGGTGTCACTCATGGTTCGAATATCAAATGTTTGTAAAAAATACTTTTAGAGTTTCTCTTCAAAATGCAATATGTATGGCATCTGTACAATGTTTAGTTTTTGTGCAATAAATAATTGAAAGTGTTCCTGGACTTTCTGTACACTCTGTTTATTAACAATAGAGAGTTAACAGTGTAAATTAGAATTTGAGCACATCTTATTTTACAATAGAAACTCATATGTGTATAAAAATTAAAACATACACAAAACAAAACTTTATTATTAATTTAATTTACTAGGTGTCGACACCAGACTTCACTTTCTGTAGCAATGTCTGAGTTTTGATCAAACATAAAAAAAGACTTGTGTACTTTTTGGTTTCACCGTATACATAGTAAGTACATTTCTCATGATTTTGTCTTAGTGCTAATATTTCTTTCAGTTTATTGTCCCAAAATATTACTTAGCAATGTACAAACATGCTGTTTTCATGTACTCTCTTAGTTTTGTTTCGAAGATTGGTAGTGTTTTACATTTTTTTAAATGGCCTGACAGTCATTGTATAATAAGCATCCAGCTGTAGCAGGGTCTTTATCAACCAGCTATAGTTGGACGTTGTTGGTGTGATAATTGTGTTTGACTCCTGTGCTTTAGTTGTTGAATTCTCCATGTAGCCTCAATGATCAGTTTAATTTGAGATACATGATAATTTCCCAGACATTCATAGAGGGAACTATCAAAATTTTAAAATATTTCCACAGTACTGTTTACCTTGTATTTTAATTCTACACATTCGTCCAGGGAAACATCGAAATTTTTTAAAAAAATTCACAATATTGTTTACCTTGTATTTTAATTCTACACTTTGTTGTCTGTTTTCTGCAAACAATTTTATAGACTGGTTGCATTCTACCTGATACCATATCTATGCAGTTTATCTAACAGTATAGTGTAGCATACACAATCAAAGGCTTTTGACCGGTCCAGGAATATGTTACAAAATTTTAATTTTCTTCTAATGCTCTGATTATGTGTGTCTTGAAGCTTGTTTCTGCTGTTTTTGCAGACTTCCCTTTTCTAAATCTGTGGTGTGCTTCAACCAGGGTGTTCTTTTTTCTGTGAATTTTATAAATCTCTTGTTAATAGTGATTTAATCTGTGAGAAGGTGGGTGAAATCATTATAGGCCTGTATTTACTTGGATGCCTTCACCACCAACTTCATAATTTGGTTCTACTAGGCGCTTCAGTCTGGAACCGCGTGACCGCTACGGTCGCAGGTTCGAATCCTGCCTCGGGCATGGATGTGTGTGATGTCCTTAGGTTAGTTAGGTTTAATTAGTTCTAAGTTCTAGGCGACTGATGACCTCACAAGATAAGTCGCATAGTGCTCAGAGCCATTTTTAATTTGGTTCTACTTTTCTCTTTTTTAGACATGGTGGGAACAGTTACCATTACCAGTTTACTAGGAATATCTGAGGCATTGCCAGATAGTGTGATGAGTGTTTGATTACTTTTGCAGATATTCTATTTATGTCATCTGTATTTTTCTTTGAATGGTCTGATTATGTTTGTAATTTATGTTTCATTTGTTGGAAAAAAGAATAGGCATATTGGAAAAAAGAATAGGCATATTGTTATTTCTGGTACAGTTGTACCCTTTCTACCCCCTTTTCTTCCCATCAGTCTTCTGACTGGTTTGATGCGGCCCGCCACAAATTCCTCTCCTGTGATAACCTCTTCTTCTCATAGTAGCACTTGCAACCTACGTCCTTTATTATTTGATGCATATATTCCAATCTCTGTTTTCCTCTGCAGTTTTTGACTTCTACAACTCCCTCTAGTACTGTGGAAGTCATTCCCTGATGTCTTAACAGATGTCCTATCATCCTGTCCCTTCTCCTTATCAGTGTTTTCCCCATATTCCTTTCCTCTCTGATTCTGCACAGAACTTCCTCATTCCTTACCTTATCAGTCCACCTAATTTTCAACATTCGTCTATAGCACCACATCTCAAATGCTTCGATTCTCTTCTGTTCCAGTTTTCCCACATCCATGTTTCACTACTATACAATGCTGTACTCCAGACATACATTCTCAGAAATTTCTTCCTCAAATTAAGGATGATATTCGAAATTAGTAGACTTCTCTTGGCTGGGAATCTCCTTTTTGCCATTGCTAGTCTGCTTTTGATGTCCTCCTTGCTCTGTCCATCACTCGTTATTTTACTGCCTAGGTAGAAGAATTCCTTAACTTCATCTACTTTGTGACCATCGATCCTAATGTTAAGTTTCTCACTGTTCTTATTTCTACTACCTCTCATTAGCTTCATCCTTCGCAGCATTTCACTCACAAATAAATAGAATATTATTATTGGAAAATATCACTCGAGCTGCTGCCGATTTATGTCACAGATTTAGATTTATGTCACAGCATGCATTACCCACTATTTACTCTCAATCCATACTCTATACTTATTAGACTGTTCATTCCATTCAGCAGATCATGTAATTCTTCTTAACTTTCACCAAACACTTTTTCCAGGTCAACAAATCCTATGAACATGTCTTGGTTTTTCTTTAGTCTTGCTTCCATTATTAACCACAATGTCAGAATAGCCTCTTACCTTTCCTCTTACCTTTCCTAAAGCCAAACTGATAGTTATCTAGCGCATCCTCAATTTTCCTTTCCATTCTTCTGCATATTATTCTTGTCAGCAACTTGGATGCATGAGATGTTAAGCTGATTGTGTGATAATTCTTGCACCTGTCAGCTTTTGCCATCTTTGGAATTGTGTGGTTGATGTTTTTCCAAAAGTCAGATAGTCATACATTCTACACACCAACATGAATAGTCATTTTGTTGCCACTAACCCCAATGATTTTAGAAATTATGAGGAAATGTTACCTATCCCTTCTGCCTTATTTGATCTTAAGTCCTCCAAAGCTCTTTTAAATTCTGATTCTAATACCGGGTACCCTATCTCTTCTAAATCAACTCTTGTTTCTTCTTCTATCATATCAGCCAAATCTTCTCCCTCATAGAGGCTTTCAATGTATTCCTTCCACCTATCTGCTCTCTTGTCTCCATTTAACAGTGTAATTCCCGTTACACTCTTAATGTTATCACCTTTGCTTTTAATGTCAACGATGGTTGTTTTGGTTTTCCTATATGCCAACCATCATTGCTTTTTCGAATTCTTCACATTTTTCATGCATCCATTTCATCTTAGTTTTCCTCAGTGACTTGTATTTCTGAATTCCCGAGTCTCCTGGAACATTTTTGTACTTCCTCCTTTCATCAATCAATTGAAGTATTTCTTCTGTCACCCATGGTTTCTTCCCAGTTACCTTCTTGGTACCAATGTTTTCCCAACTTCTGTTATCACCCTTTTTAGGGATGTCCATTCCTCTTCAACTGTACTGCCTACTGAGCTATTCCTTATTGCTGTATCTATAGCCTTAGAGAACTTCAAGCATATCTCATCATTCCTTAGTGCTTCCATATCCCATTTCTTTGCGTATTGATTCTTCCCGACTAATGTCTTAAACTTTAGCCTACTCTTCATCACTACTATGTTGTGATCTGAGTTTATTTCAGCTCCTAGGTATGCCATACAATCTAGTATCTGATTTCAGAATCTCTGTCTGACCCTGATGTAATGTAACTAAAATCTTCCCATATCATGTGGCTTTTCCAAGTATACATCCTCTGCTTGTGATTCTTGAACAGAGCATCACTATTACTAGCTAAAGTTTATTACAGAACTCAATCTTTCTCCTCTCTCATTCCTTGTCCCAAGCCCATATTCTCCTGTAACCTTTTCTTCTACTCCCTTCCCCTACAACTGCATTCCAGTACCCCATGACTATGAGATTTTCATCTCCCTTTACATACTGTATTATCTTCTCAATATCCTCATACACTTTCTCTATCTCTTCATCTCCAGCTTACGACGTCAGCATGTATACCTGATCTATCATTGTCAGTGTTGGTTTTCTGTCAATTCTGATAAGAGCAACCCTATCATTGAACTGTTCACAGTAACACACTCTGTGCCCTACCTTCCTATTCATAACAAATTCTACTCACATTACACGATTTTCTGCTGCTGTTGATATTACCCTATACTCATCTGACCAGACATCCTTGTCTTCTTTCCACTTTACCTTACTGACCCCTAGTATATCTAGATTGGGCTTTGGAATTTCCATTTTCAGATTATCTAGTTTCCCTACCAGATTCAAACTTCTGACATACCGTGCCCCGACTCATAGAATGCTATTATTTTCTTGATTATTCAATCTTTTTCCCATAGTAACCTCCCCCTTGGCAGTCCCTTCCCAGAGATTCGAATGGGGTTTATTCCTGAATCTTTTACTAAAGGAGAGATCATCATGACACTTCAATGACAGGCCACATGTCCTGTGGATACACATTACGTGTCTTCAATGCAAAGATTTCCATTGCCTTCTGCATCCTCATGCCGTTGATCATTGCTGATTCTTCCGTCTTTAGGGGCAGCTTCCCACCCCTAGGACAAGAGAGTACCCTGGACCTCTGTCCTCTCCTACGCCCTCTTTGACAAGGCCGTTGGCAGAATGAGGGTGATTTCTTATGCTGGAAGTCTTTGGCTACCAATGTTGATTATTAATCAAAATTTAAGCCATGGCGGGATTCGAACCCGGGTCCAAAGACATTTTGATTATGAGTCAAAGATGCTACCCCAAGACCACAGGGGCCTTTTTCCTTATGCTTCATTTTGTTTCATTTGTTTCTGGGCTATTTATATGTAGCTTTGTATTATATGTTTTTACAATATTATGGAAACATTTTTGTACAGCCACTCTGCTTCAGTATGTTTATATTTAGATCACCAGATACTGTTGAATATGGAAATTATTTAATAGCTTTGTCAAGTAGTACTTCAAGTTCTGTTGGGAAAGCTTTTATCCTCGAGCTTTGAGGCCAATATATCCCTAAAACTAGACATTTGCTCTCCTCAAAATTTGTTTGTACTTTTATTTTCTAAATACATATATGATCTGGCAGACAGTGTGAGCAGCAATCTGCACCTGTTTGCTGATAGTGCTGCAGTGTATAAGGAGGTGAAAATTTCTAGTTGGTGTGATGAATGGCAGGGAGCTCCAAATGTAGAAAAAAATGTAAGTTAATGCAGATTAGTAGGGAAAAAAGTCCCATAATGTTTGAACACAGCATTAGTACTGTGCTGATTGACAGCTACAGTGATTAAATATTTAGGAATAATGTTGCAAAGCGATATGACATGGAACATGGTTGTAAGGATTGTTTAAGGAAAGACAAATGGTCAATTTAAGTTTATTGAAGGAATTTTAGGAAAGAGTAGTTTGTATGTAGAGGAAACCATGTATAGATCATTAGTGTGACCCATTCTTGAGTACTGCTCAAGTGTTTGGAATCCCTCTAAGCTTGGATTAAAGGAAGGCATCGAAGCAATTCAGAGGTGGGCTGCTAGGTTCGTTACTGGTAGGTTTGAACAACATGCATGTATGATGGAGATGCTTTGATAACTCAAATGGGAAACGCTACATGGAAGGTGACATTCTTTTTGAGGAACACTACTGAGAACATTTAGAGAACCAGCATTTGAATCTGATTGCATAGCGGATTCTACTGCTGCCAAGGTACATTTCACATAAGAACACAAGAGAGAAGGTAAGAGGAATTATGGCTAGTACAGAGGCATATAGACAGTTTTTTTCCCTCACCCTATTTTGAGTGAAACAGATAAGGAAATGACTAGTAGTGGTACAGGGTACCCTCTGTCATGCACTGTGCAGTTGCTTGTGGAATATTTATGTAGACACAGATGTAAATGTGATGTGATCTCTCAGGTTTCCTTGGCATGATTTACTAATGGTGTGCTTCCAGGTGTTCTGCTGAGTATTTTGATGACTGACTCCGTCATCTCTCAGGTGCTGCAAGTTTTGCTGTTACGTGTACTTGCTTTCTGTACTTGACCAGACTGTGAACTGTTGTTGGTTTGCACTGCTGTTTATAGCTGAGTTCCACTCACAGTACTTGCCGTGCCATGTGATGTTCAGTCCTAAAGACTCTGGTTCACAGAGCTCAAATACTTTCATAAAAGGAGAGCTTTACTGAAGAATTACAACACCAACAAATAGTGTTCCATAGTAATGTATACTTAGCTTTTACTGTGGTGGGACACTAGACACTTAAGAAGAAAGACAAGTGAATGTCAGAATGTATTATTTATGTTTCTGCCACTTGTATTTCCAAAAAAATATATAACTGAAAGACAGTTCTGAAGACAGCATAGCAAGCTCACACCATTAATTTCTCAATTATATGCCTTCAGTGTCATCCAGATAGCATAGCAAGCTCACATTGTCAATTTCTCGATTATACATCTTCAGTGTCATCCTTAACTTTTTTCAGAAATGTGCATAGCCTATGATATAAGCTGGTGAAGTTTGAAATATTGCTTATCTCCCTAAATTATGTGCATGCCACGTATACATGACAGACTTCATGTGCAGCAATATCAATGTTTCTTTTTCTTTACGTGTTTTTCTGAAACCAGATATGTAGTCACTCAAAGAAATAGTTCCTTTTTTTGTTTTCAATTAGGTACTTACTTCATCCTGGACATTAACCTCACTATTTATGTTTCAGTATAAGACCAGTACATGGGCAGAATACTTGTAAATGATTGTTTTTATCATTTAGTGGAAGATTATTTAGAGAAGAAGAATGGTTTCTGTGTTTAAGGATGAAATTGACATCCAGAATTTGTCTGTAGGTTCAGAAGAGCACAAGTATAATACATGGAAAGTAAAATACAAGAAAAGTCACATACTACGCTCAAAATGTGTCAATGGACCTCGTGAAGACAATAAAAATAAATGCTTGTTGTGCATTTACAACAGTGAAGTAGAGCTTCCACATTTACCTGACATGGTGTTCCTCAACAATGTGATGGTGCTGCAGAATGATAATGGTTGTGGAATAGAGTTCAATGCTTTGGATGCTCTGTGAAGAGTCAGTAATGGAAATTTATCTGTGAAAGTTGCCTGTTCTGAGGAATGAAAGGAATCAAGACAGGAGCATACTCAGATCGTCTAACTGAGCAAACAATGCAGTCAGAATCATGAACACCTAAAATACAGATTGAGACTGAGACTGAGGATGAGAAGCCAAAATTACTTATCTACCTTGTGCTGGCCCAGTATCTGGAGAGTTTGGTAGACTCATAGGGAAACAGGTCATCCAGTGTATTTCATCCTCATCAAGTGAACTAAAAAGTTTACTTTATAATGTTGAAGATGATCTAGGTGTCCAAAACATGCGTGTGATCACAGCCCATGCAAATGTGGCATGTCATATGTAAGGCAGACTGTCAAAACAGCCCAGGAAAGATGCAAGAAATAACAGTTACATGCTCAAATAACACAACCAACAACCAACCAAATCAGCAAAGCAAAATTTGAGAAGACCAGTATGGTGGTGCAAATGCCAAGTTTCTGGGACATCATAATTAAGGATTTTAACAGACTAAAGTAGTAAGAAATTTTAATAAATGGGGACAAAGGTTTCAGGTTAAACAAGGCTTGGGGGTCTGGCATTCAATTTATTACGGTGGCCAGCATCACATCCACTAGAGATGGAAGTGCTGAGAGCATTTGTGTTTCTCAGAATATCAGTGTGAGTTCTAGAAAAGAAAAGAGCATCAGAGGGCATAGTGTCTTATCAGGAACTGAAATCAGCTACAAATAGCAGTGCAAAACTAACAATAGTTCACAGTCTAGTTGTGAGTCCAGGCAGCCAGTACACATAACAGCAAAACTTGCAGCACCTGAAAAAGATGGCTGGGTTGCTCATTGAATTATTGTGCATAAAATGGAAACAACTCGGCAGAAGATCCAGAACAAACCATTAATTTATTTCATTTTCATTTCATGATCAGTCTTTATGAAACATATTTGGAACCTCAGCAGCAAGTAACATTTCTGTCTCTCCCTGCCCCCCCCTCCCTTTTTTTTACAATGCTATCTTCAGAACTGTCTTTCAGTTACTTTTTTTAAATACAAGTGGCAGAAACATAAATAATACATTCTGACACTCACTTATCTTTCTTCTTAAGTATCTAGTGTCCCACCATAGTGAAAGCTAAGTAAACATTACTATGGAACACTATTTGTAGGTGTTGTAATTTTTCAGCGAAGCTCTACTTCTATGAAAGTATTTGAGCTCTGTGAACCAGAGCCTTTAGGACTGAGCATCAAAGGGCATGGCAAGTGCTGTGAGTGGAACTCAACTGTAAACAGCAGTGCAAGACCGACAACAGTTCACAGTCTGGTCAAGTCCAGACAGCAAGTACACATAACAGCAAAACTCACAGCACCTGAGAGATGACTGAGTCATTCATCGAAATACTGTGCATACCATGGAAACAACAACTCAGCAGAACACCTGGAAGCACACCATTAGTCAGTCATGCCAAGGAAAGCTGAGAGATCACATCACATTTACATCTGCATCTATTTTATCAATGACAGCACATTTTGGTGGAACAGTACAAGATAAGTACTATTGTTTTATGCTTAGTTGTTATTGTTGTTTGTCCCCACTCAGACCTGAATTTTCATGTTTAAAAGGAAGCAAGCAGGATGCAAAGATGATGTGACTTACCAAACAAAAGCGCTGGCAGGTCGATAGACACACAAACAAACACACAAAATTCAAGCTTTCGCAACCAACGGTTGCCTCATCAGGAAAGAGGGAAGGAGAGGGAAAGACGAAAGGATGTGGGTTTTAAGGGAGAGGGTAAGGAGTCATTCCAATCCCGGGAGCGGAAAGACTTATCTTAGGGGGAAAAAAGGACAGGTATACACTCGCACACACACACATATCCATCTGCACATACACAGACACAAGCAGACATTAATATAAAAAAAACAAAGATGATGTGACTTACCAAACGAAAGTGCTGGCAGGTCGATAGACACACAAACATACACACAAAATTCAAGCTTTCGCAACCAACCGTTGCTTCATCAGGAAAGAGGGAAGGAGAGGGAAA
This sequence comes from Schistocerca americana, assembly GCF_021461395.2. Classification (NCBI taxonomy): domain Eukaryota; kingdom Metazoa; phylum Arthropoda; class Insecta; order Orthoptera; family Acrididae; genus Schistocerca; species Schistocerca americana. The sequence continues at coordinate 944,769,542 of NC_060121.1, read as the reverse complement.
GACGAAAGGATGTGGGTTTTAAGGGAGAGGGTAAGGAGTCATTCCAATCCCGGGAGCGGAAAGACTTACCTTAGGGGGAAAAAAGGACAGGTATACACTCGCACACACACACACATATCCATCCGCACATACACAGACACAAGCAGACATTTGTAAAGGCAAAGAGTTTGTGCAGAGATGTCAGTCGAGGTGGAAGTACAGAGGCAAAGATGTTCTTGAAAGACAGGTGAGGTATGAGTGGCGGCAACTTGAAATTAGCGGAGGTTGAGGCCTGGCGGATAACGAGAGGAGAGGATATACTGAAGGGCAAGTTCCCATCTCCAGAGTTCTGACAGGTTGGTGTTAGTGGGAAGTATCCAGATAACCCGGACGGTGTAACACTGTCCCAAGATGTGCTGACAGTGCACCAAGGCATGTTTAGCCACAGGGTGATCCTCATTACCAACAAACACTGTTTGCCTGTGTCCATTCTTGTGAATGGACAGTTTGTTGCTGGTCATTCCCACGTAGAAAGCTTCACAGTGTAGGCGGGTCAGTTGCTAAATCATGTGGGTGCTCTCACACGTGGCTCTGCCTTTGATCGTGTACACCTTCCGGGTTACAGGACTGGAGTAGGTGGTGATGGGAGAGTGCATGGGACAGGTTTTACACCGGGGGCAGTTACAAGGGTAGGAGCCAGAGGGTAGGGAAGGTGGTTTGGGGATTTCATAGGGATGAACTAAGAGGTTACGAAGGTTAGGTGGACGGCGGAAAGACACTCTTGGTGGAGTGGGGAGGATTTCATGAAGGATGGATCTCATTTCAGGGCAGGATTTGAGGAAGTCGTATCCCTGCTGGAGAGCCACATTCAGAGTCTGATCCAGTCCCGGAAAGTATCCTGCCACAAGTGGGGCACTTTTGTGGTTCTTCTGTGGGAGGTTCTAGGTTTGAGGGGATGAGGAAGTGGCTCTGGTTATTTTCTTCTGTACCAGGTCGGAAAAGTGGTTGCAGGATGCGAAGGCTGTTTTCAGGTTGTTGGTGTAATGGTTCAGGGATTCGGGACTGGAGCAGATTCGTGTGCCACGAAGACCTAGGCTATAGGGAAGGGACCGTTTGATGTGGAATGGGTGGCAGCTGTCATAATGGAGGTACTGTTGCTTGTTGGTGGGTTTGATGTGGACGGACGTGTGAAGCTGGCCATTGGACAGATGGAGGTCAACGTCAAGGAAAGTGGCATGGGATTTGGAGTAGGACCAGGTGAATCTGATGGAACCAAAGGAGTTGAGGTTGGAGAGGAAAGTCTGGAGTTCTTCTTCACTGTGAGTCCAGATCATGAAGATGTCATCAATAAATCTGTACCAAACTTGGGTTTGCAGGCCTGGGTAATCAATTAGCTTCCTCTAAGCGACCCATGAATAGGTTGGCGTATGAGGGGGCCATCTTGGTACCCATGGCTGTTCCCTTTAATTGTTGGTATGCCTGGCCTTCAAAAGTGAAGAAGTTGTGGGTCAGGATGAAGCTGGATAAGGTAATGAGGAAAGAGGTTTTAGGTAGGGTGGCAGGTGATTGGCGTGAAAGGAAGTGCTCCATCGCAGCGAGGCCCTGGACGTGCGGAATATTTGTGTATAAGGAAGTGGCATCAATGGTTACAAGGATGGTTTCCAGGGGTAACAGATTGGGTAAGGAATCCAGGCGTTCGAGAAAGTGGTTGGTGTCTTTGATGAAGGATGGGAGACTGCATGTAATGGGTTGAAGGTGTTGATCTACGTAGGCAGAGATACGTTCTGTGGGGGCTTGGTAACCAGCTACAATGGGGCAGCCGGGATGATTGGGTTTGTGAATTTTAGGAAGAAGGTAGAAGGTAGGGGTGCGGGGTGTCGGTGGGGTCAGGCCAACTGCAAATTAGAACAGCATGCCACCCTCCACCTCAAAAAACTATCCAATCTCCTGGTTTCCCACCTCCGGAAAGGCAACTCACTCACCCTTCACAACCTTTCCAGCAAACCTCAACCTCCTCTCATTGCACACCAACCCAGTCTCTCCCATCTACTCAATCTCCCACTTCCAGCTCCACTCCCTCCAAAACCTCAAAATTCCAATTAACACAATCTGGAACCACAACACCCTAATTCAGTAGTTAACCTTTCCTCCAAACGTCTCTCCCAATCCGAAAAGTCTGTCCTATCCAAAGGCCTCACCTTCAGCCTCACTCCCAGATTCAACCAAACAGCCCTCGACAATTTACTGTCCTACACTCGTACTCTCTGCTGGAAATATCACTTTGCCATGAAGAAAAATGATCCTAATCCTACTTCTAATTATCCAACTCCCCAAGATACTATCCAAATTGAACCCTGCGTGGAACAGTTCCGTCCTCCGTCACAGCGGGACTCACCTCCTCTTCCTCAAAATCACCCTCTGCAAACCTTCCAGGAATTTCTTACTTCCAGCCTTGCCTCTCAATCCTTCTTAAAAAACCTTAATCCTACTCCCAACATCACCACTGCTGAAGCCCAGGCCATCCGTGATCTGAAGGCTGACCGATCCATCGTCATTCTTCCGGCGGACAAGGGTTCCACGACTGTGGTACTTGATCGTAGGGAGTATGTGGCTGAGGGACTGCGCCAGCTTTCAGACAACACTACTTACAAAGTTTACCAAGGTAATCCCATTCCTGATGTCCACGCGAAGCTTCAAGGAATCCTCAGAACCTTAGACCCCCTACAAAACCTTTCACCTGACTCCATCAACCTCCTGACCCCACCAACACCCCTCACCCCTACCTTCTACCTTCTTCCTAAAATTCACAAACCCAATCATCCCGGCCATCCCATTGTAGCTGGTTACCAAGCCCCCACAGAACGTATCTCTGCCTATGTAGATCAACACCTTCAACCCATTACATGCAGTCTCCCATCCTTCATCAAAGACACCAACCACTTTCTCAAATGCCTGGAATCCTTACCCAGTCTGTTATCCCCGGAAACCATCCTTGTAACCATTGATGCCACTTCCTTATACACAAATATTCTGCACGTCCAGGGCCTCGCTGCGATGGAGCACTTCCTTTCACGCCGATCACCTGCCACCCTACCTAAAACCTCTTTCCTCATTACCTTAGCCAGCTTCATCCTGACACAAACTTCTTCACTTTCGAAGGCCAGACATACCAACAACTAAAGGGAACAGCCATGAGTACCAGGATGGCCCCCTCGTACGCCAACCTATTCATGGGTCACTTAGAGGGAGCCTTCTTGGTTACCCAGGCCTGCCAACCCAAAGTTCGGTACAGATTTATTGATGACATTTTCATGATCTGGACTCACAGTGAAGAAGAACTCCAGAATTTCCTCTCCTACCTCAACTCCTTTGGTTCCATCAGATTCCCCTGGTCCTACTCCAAATCCCATGCCACTTTCCTTGACATTGACCTCCACCTGTCCAATGGCCAGCTTCACACGTCCGTCCACATCAAACCCACCAACAAGCAACAGTACCTCCATTATGACAGCTGCCACCCATTCCACATCAAACGGTCCCTTCCCTACAGCCTAGGTCTTCGTGGCAAACAAATCTGCTACAGTCCGGAATCCCTGAACCATTACACCAACAACCTGAAAACAGCTTTCGCATCTCGCATCTACCCTCCCGACCTGGTACAGAAGCAAATAACCAGAGCCTCTTCCTCATCTCGTCAAACCCGGAACCTCCCACAGAAGAACCCCAAAAGTGCCCCACTTGTGACAGGATACTTTCCGGGAGTGGATCAGACTCTGAATGTGGCTCTCCAGCAGGGATACGACTTCCTCATATCCTGCCCTGAAATGAGATCCATTCTTCATGAAACTCTCCCCACTCCACCAAGAATGTCTTTCCGCCATCCACCTAACCTTCGTAACCTCTTAGTTCATCCCTATGAAATCCCCAAACCACCTTCCCTACCCTCTGGCTCCTACCCTTGTAACCGCCCCCGGTGTAAACCCTGTCCCACGCACCCTCCCACCACCACTACTCCAGTCCTGTAACCCGGAAGGTGTACACGATCAAAGGCAGAGCCACGTGTGAAAGCACCCACGTGATTTACCAACTGACCTGCCTACACTGTGAAGCTTTCTATGTGGGAACGACCAGCAACAAACTGTCCATTCGCATGAATGGACACAGGCAGACAGTGTTTGTTGGTAATGAGGATCACCCTGTGGCTAAACATGCCTTGGTGCACGACTAGCACATCTTGGCACAGTGTTACACCGTCTGGGTTATCTGGATACTTCCCACTAACACCAACCTGTCAGAACTTCGGAGGTGGGAACCTGCCCTTCAGTATATCCTCTCTTCTCATTATCTGCCAGCCCTCAATCTCCGCTAATTTCTAATTTCAATTTGCTGCCGCCAATACCTCACCTGTATTTCAACAACATCTTTGGCTCTGTACTTCTGCCTCGACTGACATCTCTGCCCAAACTCTTTGCCTTTACAAATGTCTGCTTGTGTCTGTGTATGTGCGGATGGATATGTGTGTGTGTGCGAGTGTATACCTGTCCTTTTTTCCCCCTAAGGTGAGTCTTTCTGCTCCCGGGATTGGAATGACTCCTTACCCTCTCCCTTAAAACCCACATCCTTTCATCTTTCCCTCTCCTTCCCACTTTCCTGACGAAGCAACGGTTGGTTGCGAAAGCTTGAATTTTGTGTGTATGTTAGTGTTTGTTTGGTCCACATGCCTTTATATTTGTGAATGATACAGCTGATTTTCTATTCTGTGCTCATTTATCTCAATACCTGCCAAGTTGACATTTGTGCAGTGACTGAAGGGAGGAACGATACAACAATCTTCTGCTTTGAAACAATTTTGGAAGACCAAATTCAGTATATCATTCTGCTCTTCTGTCATCTTCCACTTTGGTGCCAGTATGGTCACTGAGCAACTGAACAGACGATCTCGATCAGCATACTTACTTCACGTAAGACCAGCACTTCTTAAAATTCTGCAATAGATTAGTTTTACTTTCACATACATTGAATGACTCTCACATTGCTCTCCTTATTTTCATTTTCACTTTGTTCAGGTTTTTGTCTATAAACAATGTTTGGACTTAATTTACAAATGTGATGATGCACTTTGCTTTTATGGCATTTTTGTAATATGGCTACTGAACAATGGCCCATCTCTCAAAGCCTTGCTCAGCACATAACTGTCCAAAGGATATTGTATAACACTTTTGAATTTTATCCATTGATACCCTGCATTTTCCTGATTTTTTGATGTTGACTTGTCAGGTAATCTGCTAGTTGTTCCCTATCCCACTTCAGACTTCATAAGACTATATCTTCTACATTTATGCAGATAGAAAGCTGAGATGAATTTTAACTTACCCATCAAACTTAAAAATTTATGTTGGCATCAATTATAGGCTGCTGTTTCACATAACTGCTGGTTCATGTGATTGGTAGTAGAGGTCTCCCTGGTACAGCTGGCTTTCTCACCCATTTTTGGCAATGCCTAATGTGCATTGAGTTGAGACAGTGGTACCACAACAATGAAAGACATTTCACATTCTCTGTACAGTAGGTGCAATCCAATTACAGCTTTGTGGCATGATTTTCCTCAAGAGTATGGTACTGCACTTCAACAGATCAAAGCAGTCAACAATACCACTAGCAGTTTCCAAACACTGCTTATGTATGTGAATGTAAATCCACAGGGTACCCTTGTGTGCTTGGTGGAGACATGGAGTGCAATCAACAGAGTTTTCATCCAGTCCACAGAAGTTTACTCATCAAGACGGCCAAGAATTAGCCATATGTTGTGTCTGATGTTTTCAGAGCCAAAATCTCTGTTTCAAACCATACAGTACACTACAGTAGCTGCAGCTGGTATGTTACATCACAGCTGTTCAGGAGACACTTGATGTTATGTTGATTATTTTTAAGCTCAGCCACAAAAGTGAATTTTAACAATGTAAATAACAAACATATGTCTTGACTGTGACCCAAATGTACACTTTTGACAAGATGTACCAGATAATTGAAAATGGGTAAACAATTAAAATGCCACTGTAGTGAAAAAGACAAAAGGATATTCTGAACTGTGACAGTCAGTGTTGCAGTTATTACAATTCAAAAAATCAGGATTCAGTCACTAAAAATGCTTCTTGATGGAGATGGCAACTAGGTATAGAGTGGAATTGGGGATACAATCTGCCCACTTGGCGGCTCACAGTCTATGTGGCCAGGCCCATGTCTGTGAGAGCATAGCATGCATGTAACCAGTCAGTGTCATGGGAGTAGCTTCCTATCAATTACAGCTGTCTTGTTTATTACAAGTGGAAAACATATATCTATGTCAGCCTACAGATTTAGACCACTCAGTTTTGAAACATTTTTAATAGATTGGTGGTCACAAATAACTCATAGACACAATGTAATAAGCAAAGAACATACAAATATTTCATATACTCTAAAACAGAAGTGCAAAAGGGTGGAGTAGGTTTATGTCTAAAAAAGAAAGAAACATTATTTTTCAGCATTCGTCATTTTTTTTAAATATCAGAAAATAAAGATAAGTGAGGCTACTCCCAAGCTTTGATTTGATTACTGAAAAATGCTTTCTCAAATTTATTTCATTCTGAACATACTAGAGACGTGAGTAGCTATTTTTAAAAACTGCAGAAGATGTGTATGAGGAGATTCTCATAAAAGATTTCCAGATTTTCTGCAATGTGAAATATTTTCTTTTACAAATGATTGCAGTGAAAGTCAGTGAGATGCAACAGTATTTCAGAAGATACCTTTCCAATTTTCACTGAAAAATTAGGTGCAAGAACATCACTATCAAATTCAAAATGATTTAGGTTGCTAAGTCCAATGTCATAGTTTTCTCGCACTCCCAGTTGCACTGTAATGAGTCCATAAAAATTTTTTTTCAGCGTCTGTCACCAGATTTTTTCTATTTACAATTAGTTTGTCAAGACTGGTTTGATGCAGCTATCCATGCTAGCTGATTCAGTGCGAGCCTCTTCATCTCTATATAGCTACCACAGCCTACATCCATTTGAACCAGCTTACTGTATTCAGCTTGGTCTCCCTCTACAATTTTTAACCTCATCCACCACCTCTTCCTTCAATTCGCAGATTGATGATTCCTTCACACATCAGGACGTGTCCTAGCAACTGATTCATTTTTTTGGAACTTTAAATTTGTTTTTACCCCAATTCAGTTCAGGATCTCCTCATTTTTTGTTCAGTCCACATATCTAGTCTTCAACATTATTCTGTATCACTCTATTTCAAAAGCTTTTCTTCTTTGTGAACTGCTTACTATCCACCATTCAGTCCCATACAAGACTGCACTCAAGACAGACACCTTAATGAAAAACATCCTAACACCTAAATTTAACTTCTTCTGAAATGCTTTTCCTGCTGTACCCAGTCTACTTTTTATATCCTCCCAATTTTGTCTGTCATCAGTTATTTTGCTGTCCTGGTAGCAAAACCTGTTTAAACCTAAATAGCAAAATTCATCTACTACTCTTAGTGTCTCATTTCCGATTTAATTCAACTAAATTCCATTACTTTTATTTTATGTTTGTTAATGTTCATCTTATAATCTCTTTTCAAGATACTATTCCTTCAGTTGAAGTACCCTTCTAAGAACTTTGCCATCTTTGACAGAATTACATTGTCATTGGCAAACCTCAGTGTTTTTATTTCTTCTCCCAGAACTTTAATTCCCATTCCAAATTTTACCTTAGTTTTTCACTGCTTGTTAAATGTGCAGATTGAATAACTTCAGAGGTAGACTACATCCTCTCTCACTCTTTTCTCAAGCATTGCTTCAATTTCATGTCCTTTGACTCTTATAACTGCAGTCTTGTTATTGTACAAGTTTTAAATAACTTTGCTACTTTCAAAATTTCAAAAAGTGCATTCCAATCAACATCACCTAAAGTTTTCTCTAAATCTACAGAAGCTATATATGTAGGTTTAATTTTCTTCAGCATTAATATTGCCATACATATAGCTACAATTGTCCATAACACAGACTGATCTTCCCCCAGGTCAGCGTCTACCAGTTATTCCATTCCTCTGTATATTATTGGTGTCAATATTTTGGAACCATACCTTACATATTAAACTGTGAGTTCAGTATATTCATATCTCTCAGCATCTGCCTTCTTTCAAATTGGAATTATTATATTCTTTCTGATGTTTTACGGTATTTCCTATGTCTCATATATGTTCCACACCAGGTGGAATAATTTTGTTATTGCTGGTTTTCCCAAGGATCCCAATAATTCTAAGGGAATGTCATCCATCCATTCCAAGGGCCTTGTTTCCACTTAGGTGTTTTAATGCTGTGTCAAATTTTTCTCTGAGTATCATATCTCCCATCTCATTTCTACCTACTTCCTCTTCTGTTTCTGTAATATGGTCTCCAAGTTTGTTTTCCTTATGTAGATGCTCTATATCCTGCCTTTCAGCTTTCCCTTCTTTGCATAGAACTGGCTGGTCATCAGAGCTCTTGAGCACTCTCCATCAATCTCTTATTTTAGACATTTCTACTCCCTTTCACCTGTTTCCTTTGCTGCATTTTATCCAATGATCTCTACTAGAAACTTCCTGGCAGATTAAAACTGTGTGCCTGACCGAGACTCGAACTCAGGACCTTTGCCTTTCGCGGGCAAGTGCTCTACCATCTGAGCTACCGAAGCACGACTCACGCCCGGTACTCACAGCTTTACTTCTGCCAGTACCTCGTCTCCTACCTTCCAAACCCGAGTTCGAGTCTCGGTCGGGCATACAGTTTTAATCTGCCAGGAAGTTTCATATCAGCGCACACTCCGCTGCAAAGTGAAAATCTCATTCTGGGATCTCTACTAGATCTTGTCTTTTTACATATGTGATTCTTTGCTGCCTTCCCTATTTCATCTGTTAAAGTTAACCATTGATTTTCTGTTGTGTTCAGTTCCCTGTTTCACTCTACCATTGCCCACCATCTTAAATTCTCAACTACCTCTGGTTCCCTCAGTTTATGCAGGTACAATCTTCTTAATTTCCTAGCTTTTTGCAGTTTCTTCAGTTTTAATAAGCAGTTCATAACCAATAAATTATGGTCAGAGCCTACATTTGTCCTTAGATATGTTTTACAGTTTAAAAACTGTCTTACAATTATATAATCTGTCTGAAAACTTCCAGCATCCTCAGGTCTCTTCTAAATACACAACCTCCTTACATGATTCTTAAACCATGTATTAGCAATGATTAACTTAATCCCTAACAAAATTCAACCAGGTGGCTTCTGCTTTCCTTCACTTCCATTTCCTGCTACAAAATTCCATTCCCCCATCGCAGTAAAATTTTCATCCCCCTTAACTATCTGAATAATTTTCTTTATCTCATCATACATTCTTTCAAGCTCATCATCATCTGCAGAACTAATGTGTGATGTTTGTCTGTTTTAATTGTTCGTTGATAGTCCTCAGTGTCGACATACTGCATTGTTATACTGACTTAAAAATGGGGGGGGGGGGGGGGGGGGGGGGAGTTTAACACTGAGTACTATAAATGATGTAGCCGACAGTTACACAACTGTGTTTCACAGTTCTCTACATTCACTGTTCATAACCCTCAAATATTACACAATTATATGGCCAGTTCACTATTGGTAAATGTTGAGAAGCCTCATTAATAGGTTGCAGGCAACATCAGCATATTGCTACAATAGTGTACTGTTGAACACCTGCAAGCAGTAAAAACCTAACCACACAGTTCACAGTCTTTCAAATAAATTTAACAGACACTGTCACTGCTTTAACACACGGCCTGTTGGTGTAACACTTATTTCACTGTTAAGTTACTGCATTGTTGTTGTTCTAACCAACACAGGTTTCTTGTCTGAAACTCGGCCGTGGATTGACTGTCTCAGAACCAAAAATCTGATCTTTATATATCCTCACAATAATAGGCACTGAAACAATACATTGTTCCATGTTTAATTTACAGAAATTACAATTAAAACATAACTCATTCAATTAACTGAATACTTTGAAAAATTCCTTCTTTTTAACTGTTCCTTCTGCCACAGAGGTTAGGCTGAATTATTTGTTTACATAATGAAATTAACAGGTATAGTTGTACAAACAATACTTTTGACAAACCAGGTAATTATTTTGGAATTAATTAAGGGCTGGCTTTGCAAATATGTTTTCGAATAGAACCAAATAAATACTTTAAGAATCCTAGTAGTTCTTCTTCCAAATGTTTGTAATTAGTACAGAATTTATATTTTTTTTATAAGTCAACAATAGAATCTAAGTCACAAAACAATTAATGATTTCACTCTGTAACAAGAGATACAAGGTGTACAACTTTGCTTCTGCCGTTTTTTTTCCCAACATTTGAGGCTTTAATGAAGCTAATTGGTTACACATGTATCATTCGAAGTATTTTCCATTGGTGGCCACTACTTTCTCCCATCTTTTGGGCAGTATACGAATCCCATGTCAAAAAAATTGTTCATCTTTTGAAGCAAACCACAAATTGATCCAATTTGTGACTTCTTCATGAGATCGGAAGTGTTGGTCAGCCAGGCCATGCGCCATTGATCTAAACAGGTGATAGTCAGAGGGAGCAATGTCTGGAGAATATCGCAGGTGGGGTAGAACTTCCAATTTTAACGTTTCCAAGTACATTTTGACCTCTTTTGCAACGTGGGGTCGAGCGTTGTCGTGCTACAAAATCACTTTATCATGCCTCTCACTGTATTGTGGCCGTTAGTCTTTTAATGCTCTGCTCAAATGCATTAATTGTGCTCGATAATGAGCACCTGTGATTGTTTCACTTGGTTTTAACATCTCATAGTACACGAGGCCGTGCTGGTCCCACCAAATGCAGAGCATGATATTGGAGCCGTGAATATTCGGTTTGGCTGTGGAAGCATGGCTGGGATATCCCCACGATTTTTTGGGTTTAGGGTTATTGTAATGAACCCATTTTTCGTCCCCAGTCACAATGTGATGCAGAAATCCCTTCCGTTTTTGCCTCTGAAGCAACTGTTCACAAATGCACAAACACCGTTCAACATCTCTTGGTTTCAGCTCACATGGGACCCAAGTTCCTTCTTTCTGAATCATGCCCATAGTCTTGAGATGTTTTGTAATGGATTGCTGTGTCACTCCCACAAATCATGCCAATTCTTCTTGAGTTTGACGCGAGTCTTCACTCAGCAATGTCTCCAATTCTGCACCTTCGTAAACTTTCTCTCTTCCACCACTATTCTGGTCTGCGATGTTAAAAACACCATTCTTGAAGCATTGAAACCACTCAAGACATGTTATTTTACTAATAACATCCTTACCACATGTACTTGAGAGCATTTGATGAGACTCAGCCACTGTTTTCTTCATATTTAAACAAAACAGTAACACCTCACGCAAATGACGAGAATTAGGCTCGTAAACTGACATTTTCAATCGAGAACAACTTAATGATGCAGACACAAATTGACTAATGTTTGAATGAGGTTATGTTGACTGAGGTCCAAGCTAACTGCCTGACATCGGCGATCTGTTTCTTTCGACCGCTACTTACTGTTGTTGTCACCTATCAATAAATGGTGGAAGCAAAGTTGTACACCTTGTATTAACTAGAAACAGTCAAAATAAATTAGGAAATTAATTACATACACAAAACTAAGCACAAAATTAGCCCTGGTGCTATATTCCTGAAGACTGAGTGCCAACCTTTTATGGAAATGCAGCTTATACTCATGCATGTTAATGGTAATTAGGCAAAAATGAAAATAAAATAAATTTAATGAGGCAGATGACAAAAAACAGGGGAAGAAAAGAGATCCCAGATTGCTTCGTCACAAGTTGGCATATAAACTGTACTACTGTGGTGGATGTTGCTGCCATGTCTATCTTGGCTACAAAAATGGATTCATTATGTTGTTCATAGTAGCTTACCCCCATTCCTATTTTCTTATTCATTATTAGGATTATTCTTTCATAACCCCTATTTGATTATGTGTCCAGACCAGAAGTAATATTCTTCCTACATCACATTTCCTAATTCCCACTGTATCAAACTTGCTTAGCGATTTGCCTTTTTAAATTCCCTAATCTCCCTATGCAATTACTGGACGTATGACTCATAGAGCATAAGTTCAATTTTTTCTGATGCTGATATCCTCCTGAACAACCCCCCCCCCCCCCCCCCCCCCCCCCACTTGGAGTTCTGAATGGTGGACTATTTTGCCTATGGGATATTTTACCCTAGATGATCCCATCATGATAATGCGATACAGTGGATTTCCTTGTTATCAGGAAAAATAACTGTTGTAGTTTCCCATTGCTTTCAGCTGTTTGCTGTACCAGCACAGCAAGGCCATGTCAGGTAATGTTACAAGACAAGATCAGTCAGTCATTCAGATTGTTGCCCACACAATTGCCTAATACACACCGAGAGTCATTGAACTCTTTTTATAGGCTTTCCTTCATATCCATGAATAGAATTATGCCATTGACCTCGACAAAAATACATTATGTTCAACGCAAACTTCAGAAAAAGAAAGTGCATTACAGTCTTGTTCTTCCAGGAAGGATGTAATCTGTCAGTACTCTAACTGCATGACCTGACTATATTATTTGTTATTTTCTGTTGTAAATTTTACTAGAAGATTAATGTGATAAAGAATTCACTGTATTGCTGGTATTTTCTGAAGTATACCAACTTCTTTCAATATTTTTCTCACCAAAGCAATGACATCATGCTTGTGGGTAACCACTGCAGGAGCTCCATCCATTATGATCAACTGAAGTTTTTCCCAACAAAGGTCAAGCTTGTATATTATGTTTTGTAAGTAAGAAAATCTGTTATTGGCCAACCCTTGATTCTGATTCCTGTCTTTCAACTGCTCTTCCAAGTTATTCACCATTTATTCAAAAGATTGCAAACTATTCTCATTGAGATAGGAAGTATTTTGGAAAGAGAAATTTCCACTGGGCATAAAATGTATGAGCAGCTACAAAGCATTATTTCACAAACTCTCCATCATTGAAAGTACATTTTTGTGTTCATGATTGGAGGGAGTGGGGAACTGCAATGAGGTGGCCAGTGTGTAGATACATAAGGAAAAGCCCCAACATGCTATGACAAAAGTTAAAAACCAATGATAATAAACACTAGAGCAGCCACTGTAAGTGTTGCCAAAGATGTACTTTACTACACCAGAAGGCAAATGACAAATGATGGAAATTTTGTTCAATTTTTTGAAGACTCTGTCTTTATTTCTCATAGGGAGAAGACATATTCTTGTGAGAAGTGTGTAGTAGACATTGCGTTATCTGGATAATAATTTTTATGAAAGTATGAAGCGTGAGAGTTCTTTTTAGTGCAAAACCACAAAAGTTTTTTTTTTTTTTTTCCTTCTGTGCGTTATGCTAATGTCACATCACTGTAGCTGCCTGCATCTGAAGAGGAAGTCCGATAAAAATCAGCATTGTATTCACGGTCAGTAATGAGAAGTACTTATGGTGGAAGAAGAAATATATACATAACAAATTTACAGAAATCTTAGTGGCGTAGAGAACGCAAAAATCTATGTAAGTTCACACTACTACTGACTTACAGTGTACAAGAGTTGTAAATTAAGACCAGAAGATGATCCATTGTTTCTTGCAGGTACTATGACAGAATGCTAACTTAAGAAGAATGAATAGCTGTTGTTTCTGCTCGTCTTCGTGGAATGACATATGAACAGGTGCGGACAGACTTTGCCCGTCCATTCCAGAAAACAAGCCCCACCAGGCTTGCTATCAAGACCCTAGTCAATAAATTCCAGAGTACTGGTAGTGTTGCAGATGATGAACATCCAGGGAGGCCAGCCATAACGCCAGACACCGTGCAAAGTGTGCAGGATGTGATCACACGTAGCCCTTCCGCATCTACCACGCATCTACCAGGAGACTTAGTAGGGAGCTTGGTATTCCTCAAACAACTGTATGGAGAGTTCTTCGTTACAAGCTGCACAAATGTGCGTACCATATCCAGGTCGTACATAAGCTTGAAGTGGAGGACTATGCAGCCAGACAAGCTATGTGTCATGACCTGCTACAAGCTGTGGAAAATGATAATTTGATGCAAAATGTCTTGTTCAGTGAAGAAGCTACATTTCATACTTGTGGACATGTGAACAGACACAACTGCAGGATCTGGACAGACAAACAACCAAGTGTGCTGCAGGACTGGCAATGGGACATAGCCAAAGTGAATGTATGGTTAGGGATAACGAGGTCAACAGTGTATGGGTCCTCCTCCTTCGCAGAACAAACCATTACTGGAACCAGATACCTGGATATGCTGGAACAGTTTTTGGAGCCCCAGTTGATATCTGATGGGATTATGGGTACTGTTGTTTTTCAACAGGATGGTGCACCACCCCATTTTGCCCTCGTTGTTCGGAATTATCTGAATCAAGCATTTCCCGGCAGATGGATTGGTCATGCCTCTCCACGGATGTGGTCACCCCCGTTCTCCTGACTTGACACCCTTAGACTTTTTTGCATTGGGGTTTATCAAGTCTAAGGTATACCAGGCAAAGATCTGCAGCGCTGAACACTTAACACAGCAGATTCAAGCTGCAGCTGCTGAGATTACACCAGATATGCTTGGGCAGGTTTTTTGGTCTACATTGGAGTGCTGGGGGGTGTGCCTAGACATGCAAGGTGGTAACATTGAAATGTACTGAAATAATGTCCCATTATAACATAAGTTGCAGTGCCGTTACATATTGGTTAATAAAATTTGTTTAAGTACAAAATGTACAGTGACTTTAGAATCACCCTGTATATAAAAATTTGCACAACAGGTAGCAGATAACAATTTAACTTTTATTTGCACTGATGAACTGAATCACAATAACACAGGTGCAGTCTTTGAGTCTATGGTTGACCTACAGCAGGACACTTGAAGACAGTGTTAGCAGAAGTCCAGTGATTTGGAAGCCATGGACAGTTGGAGATGGTGTTGTAACATTATGTGATTGCCTTATCATTTTAAATCATTCACTAATCGAGCAGTCGCTCGGCAACAGCTACAGTTAGCAAATAATGTTGCGAGAATGTAAAAGGTGAACGAACTGTGACGTAACTTGTTTATTGTCGAAGCGCTGTCAGAGATGCAGTGAGTTACTGACTTTGAAAACCGCGGCGCGAAAAACGGACAGAAGAAGAACACTTTTACACATTTTTTTTTATGTACGAGATATTCTCGATGAACGGTTACTCATTCTTCTCTTGTCTCCTTTAACTTGTGTCGGACGCGCATGTCTTGCTGCTGTACTATTATCGTTAAAAATAATATTATTTTAGTGTAAAATAAATGTGCAATACTAAAAGTGCAATACTGCATAGCAGTAGATTTATTGTGCGACGTGTATGTGAAAACGTCAAAGAAATTATTTTCATTACGAGAAGAGAAGTGCCAGTCAAAACGGCATCCATGTTAAATCTTTCATTGCAGTGTAAGTTCATCTATTAATTGCCATAAATTCAGATTTAAATGGAATTGGTGTATGGACTATTTATTTAATATAGAATCTATGTCTCACTTATTCATGAAGTTATTTAATTTTCTTTATGTTTCTGCCAAATAGAGAGTTCACAGTCATGAATTCTTTCGTCGAAATCGGACGGAAGTTGTATGCGGCGAAATATTTTCTCCGCGCCATATTCTACTGGTAAATGCATGATAAACTATGGTCCCTTAGGAAATTCATGTTGAGCTATCCAAAAATAATTATATTTTGAATAGGCAATTACTCTCCTCTGCAATCCAACTTCCGACTGATCAGACGATCCAACAAGAAACAGCCGCACACGGTCGGCGTTTGCAAATATATTTCCACTGCTGATTATAGCTATATGTTACAGCACAAAAGTAAGCATACTGTTATAATTAGTGACTACGAACGGGGACATTTATGACTGTATGTTTATGTATACACATTACGTAAACATATCGTTATAGTGTCCAGCAAGGCAGGAGCCGTGGACTGTCGGAGATGCATCCAGCATGGCAGTAGCACCAGGCAGTTGGAGATGTGTCCAGCAAGACAAGCAGTCCTGAATGGCTGGCTGGCTGGGTGATTTGGGGGAGGGAACCAAATAGCAAGGTCATCTGTCCCATCGGATTTGGGAAGGATGGTGAAGGAAGTCAGCCATACCCTTTCACAGGAACCATCCCAGCATTTGCCAGAAGCAATTTAGGGAAATCATTGAAAACCGAAATCAGGATGGCCAGATGGGGGTTTGAACCTTCATCCTCCCTAATGTGAATCCAGTGTGCTGAACCACCTCACTCAGTAATCCTGAATTGTCAGAGATGCGTTTTTTGAAATGGCACTCCGGTGTGGCCAGAGATGCATCCAGCAAGATGGCAGTCCTGGACATTCGGAGATGCATCTGGCAAGATGGTGGCCCTGGACACCTGAAAATGATGTGCAATGAGATGGAAGCCATGGATGGTTTGGCAGCGATGTCCAAAGCAACGAGAACACTGGATGTTCATAGATGATATCCAGTGGTGCGAGAGTCCTGGATGGTCAGCACCGAGCAAGACAGTGCAGAGGAGGCACTCAGTGATGGCCTGATGACTTGAACATGGCAGTGATTGATCCACCACCAGTTCAACAATGTACAGGGTAAGGGCATGCTAGCACACTGTCAAGCAGTGGCCAGTTGGTGCCCTAAAATACCTGCCCGGCAGAAGAATACAAGTGTGCCTACAGCAGTCATATTATTTTGCAGATGGGAAAGGGTGCTTGTGATTGCAGTACTGTGTACTGTGACCTGCATGCCACTAGTGGCGTGGTTGGTCCCACCTGATGCAATGATGATAGCAGGAAGATTGGTCAAAAAAAGCTGTCCTGTTTCCATTATTATCAGGCTGCTTGGATACAGTCTCTTGTGGTAGTGTTGCTCGCAGATTGTGTATGTGACAGCCCTCAATCCACACCCATATGTTTGATTGTAGGGCAGGTGACCACCTGGGCAGCTGTAGACATGCTACTTTTGCTGTTTTGAGAGATGTGTGATTATTCATTTTGTCACAACACATTATGCCTCATGTGATTTTCTATATTAAGTATGTTACAAGGAGTACACAAATACTTACTTCTTTCTCTCTGTACCATCCTACAGTATATAGATTGATGATTTATTTCTCATGAAGCAATTGGAAGTGTCATTCCACATTATAGTTGATCAATGCGTATAATTTTATTTGATGAAGCAAACAAAGTGTGCCGCTTTGCATTTCGATAAAAAGAGTAATTTTCTTTCCAAAGTGAGTAGCAGCATGAGGACTCATTAGACTTTTATTTTTAGTATCTGAACTATTGCTCAGCCATTTTATTTTGTCTTATTACTACTCACAAGGCCTTAAAATAGACAATTCTGACACACAAAATCAACATGCCACATTGACACATACATTTTGGTTTGAAATATTGGAGCTGGAGGGTGTGGTAGGTGGAGAGGGAAGTCTTGGCTGTCAGAGTAAGGTGGCGGTTGTGGGGGAGGGGGGGGGGGGGGGGGCAAGCAGATACTATGAAGTCTCAGCCCCTCATTCTCGCATTGGCCGAGCCCTGCTATAGATTTCTGTGAAATCATTCTGGAGTAGTGGAGTGGAAGATAACGGTTTCCTTTCACTTTTAGAGTTCAGTGATGAGAGTCAAGTTTCATGTAACTGAATTATGGTAACTTAATAATATGTGGATCATAGTGGTCACATATGGTAGTGCAGAAAGAGATTCTACAAACCTTCATATGTTTTGCGCCACTTTCTAAGAAAGATTTATGGTCAGATCTTTTTTTATAGGAAAGGTGGTTACAGAAATCAAAAACCTTCATATGTAGGGGAAGTGGCTTTTACCACAATTGCGAGAACACATTAGGAATTTCATTTTTCAATGGGACAGCTGCTTGTAAGAGCATTTCTTGACAATGAGCTTGTCTCAGCAGTGGATTAGCTACAAAAGGCGTGCAGCTCATGCATTGCACCATTGGCCGACAAAGGGTTGCCAGATCTCACAGTACATGATTTTTCATTTATTTTTTGGGTTTGGGATTGGTTGGGGGAGGGGGGGGGGGGATTGATTTTGTGAATAACTCTGTCTATGAATATCCTCTTCCAACAACTTGAATGTGCTGCAACACTGAATAATAATAATGATTAATGCAGTAACTCTAATATTCTCACAAAACTGTGGAAAAGTCATAACTATTGTCTTATGTTTCTTATGTCTGTGGTAGAGGGTGCAAAAAAATGTGTAAATAATTAATGAAAATTTCAAGCTGAATGTAATTGTGAACTATATTCTTGGGTTGAATGTGTTACATATAAAACATGTACACTTGGAAAATGAGATGGTTCTTTTGGAAATAAAAGTTTTGTAATCCTATGCATAATTTAAAATTTGCTTTCTTCATTCCTGTAGAAGATTCAGTCTTGTGAAATTGGATGAATCTTTTTGAAGCACCCTTTTTTTAATAATATCTTTGTGTACTTCCTATTTTAAACATTTCTACTGTTTTATTGCTGAAATTTCCTGGCAGATTAAAACTGTATGCCGGACCAAGACTCGAACGTTGGACCTTTGCCTTTCGCGGGGAAGTACTCAAACATCTGAGCTAGCTAGCCAAGCCTTTTTTTTTTTTTTTTTTATCATCATTTGAACTGTATGTTATTTGTTATTCTTCACCACATAATTATTGTAGTGATGGTGCTAATGATTCTGGTGTTGAGCATCATAATCAGCAACAATAGTTTGTGAAACAAAGGTAAAGGCAGAATTTGATCAAGACCGTAGTGAAGATAGTATTAAGGGGAGCCGGAATGATGAAAATGACAAAATTAATGTGGTTTTTTTTTTCATTATAAAATTATTTGGAGTTTTCTGAATAAAACAAATCAAGTTTCACCCTTCTAAGTGTGTTTTTTATCACTGCAAAGTAGATGCACCATGTAAATAGTTGTAGTGACTTGGTGTGTCACCTCTGATGACGCCGATCGCTGGCTGCGAGCAGGGTATCTTTGCGGAATTAGACAGTGTTTTATTTTCCAACATTGTATGGCTTTATCTCTGTGACAAGTGACTATTAATATTGGTAAACATATACGCGATGCCATGTGTGTTCACTTGTGGAGTTTGCTTCGTATTGTTTAGCTGTTCAATTTTGCGTATTTGATGAATTTTGCTCGTACCTGTTTTACGTATTTGGTTTGTGGATATCAATATGCCCTGCTTCAGCAAATGAGTGTTTATGAAAAGGCACAATGTGTGGAAGAAGAAATATTTTGTGGTATCGAAGGGAGATGCTGCTCAGACTGCTTCACCGACTACTCCAAATGAATGTGATAGAACTTCTTCCAGCAAGAAACTTTGTGACAGAAAAGAAAAATTTGAAAAGTATGAAAGTGACAGCAATGATGTGATGAAATAATTAACATTTCCTTGCTGTCTAATGTTTTGAAACATAACGTATTATGTCAAGTTTGCAAAGAAAGAGGACTGGAATTGAAAATAACTTCACACATTAGTTTAGCATGTAAAATGTTATTGAAGTGTAACAAATGTGCTGTAGAAGTTTCGTTTTCTAATTCTAACAGTATTCCTCATAGTGGTAATAGTGGAAAGAAGGTGTATGATATAAATGTTAGGCTAGTGTATGCCTTGCATTGCATTGGCAAGGGCAGTGCTGCAGGAACAATGTAATGTGGAATTATGAACTTGCCAAAACCACCAACCACGTTTGGATTTTATAACGAATTGATGGGATCTTCTGCTGAAGATATTGCTCAAGCAACAATGAAGAAAGCAGTTGAAGAAGCTGTGACAGATAATGGGAATTGTAGAGATTTAACTGTTGCTTTAGATGGAACTTGGCAACGTAGAGGTCATAAATCTCTAAATGCAGTTGTGACAGCTACCAGTGGAGACAGTTACAAAGTAACTGATGTTGCTATTCTCTCAAAACATTGTAGATGTAAGGGCAATACGAAAGACGAAAATAGTGAAAGTTGTGAAGCAAATGTTCACGGCACGAGTGGAGCAATGGAAGTAAAGGGAGTGAAAGTAATTTTTTCCAGATCACAGGAGTGGTATAATGTACGATATACTAACTATCTAGGAGATGGTTATTCTAAGTGATATAAAGCTGTAGAGGAACTCAAACCTTATGGCAATGAAATTCACTTTAAAAAACAGGAATGCATTGGACATGTGCAGAAGTGCATGGCGGCTCACTTGCGCCAACTCAAGCAGACATTTGGATCCCAGAAGCTTAGTGATGGTAAGACCCTTGGAGGAAGAGGAAGATTGACAGATGAAGCAATTTATAGATTCCAGAGGTATTATGGGTGTGCAATTAGACAAAATACGAGAAGCATTTTGCATATGAGGAGAGCAGTAGGGGCATTATTTTTTCATATTGCATCAACAAACGAGCACCCACAACATGCACTGTGCGCCACAGGTGATGACTCATTGTGTAAGTACCAATCAGGAAAGGAATATGCCCCAATAAAAACAGTTTGCCAAATGCTGTAATTGATGTAATTAAGCCCATATTCAGAGATATATCACAGCCAAGTTTATTGGAAAAGTGTTTACATGGGAAAACACAAAATCCAAATAAAAGTGTAAATAATTTAATTTGGATTAGGATTCCCAAAAGAGTGTTTGTCTCGATAAAAACATTGCATTTTGGAGTGTATGATGCAGTAGCAACATACAATGAAGGAAACATTATCAAATGTGATGTGATGAAACGTTTAGATTTCCAACCAGGACACAACACCATTTCCACAATGCGCATAATTGATGAAGAAAGACTAAGAGGTGCAGGAAGAATGCAGAAAGAAGAGACATAAGCCTACAACATGCAGAAAAGGGGAAGAAAAGACCAGTGAAAAGGAAACTTACACTGGAAGAAGAATAGGATGCTGATAATCCATCATATGGGGTAGGAATGTATTAAACTTTGGAAGCCATTTCCCGTAACTTTAAAATTTTCATCTTTGAGGAACATTTTCTCAAAAATTGCTAACAGTATATCAATGAAATTTATACACAATATTATTTACTTCTTTTCCTTCATTTTTATAACAAATTGCAAAAAATATTGTTTAATTCCAGAGTTATAGAAGAAAAAGTGCAAAATTTTAGAGAAAAAAATAAGCATCTGTTTAAAAAAATAGTAAAACAAAACCAATAAATATTTCTTAACATGGCATTATAACTTTGAAGAGAAATATTCACTGAACATGTAGTCCAAATTTCAGAGCAATATGTTTAATGGTTTTAGAAAAAATGTTCCTTCTATTTGCTAAAATTAACATGGAGGATATGGATCATTCCAGCTCCCCTTAAAACATAAAGTTTTCATCTCTTCCATCATACATTAAAGTTGACATTTATGTCCCACATACTTTTAAATATAAATGAAGAAAACACGTAGTGGATAAGTTGTTCTACTCTCTTGATGAATACATACAGGTTAATCAATAATTGTTTTTGTAAATCTGCTTTATCATTGTGTTCATCTTCCTTAATATGGTCAGTGTAGAAATATTCTTTTTTCTGTCTTAAGTTATTCTCAGTAATTTATGTGATTTGTACTTACAGTATAGCTTATTAATTTCCTTACAACTTTTAATTTTACTCACCAGTTTGCTACATTTTTGTTATTTGTTTACTGTATCTGTATAATGTTGTAAACCTGATCAAGTCCACATCCTTGTGATTCATCACAACATGGATCACAGCAGTTTAAAACAAATAAATAAATTTACCTGAAGTAATTCAGAAAAGCTAAGAAGACTGTATATCAGGATTACTGATACAAGTTTGGACTATGCAACTCCATTGAAGGAATGAATGAATAACATAAGTCATTGGTACTGACTATCGTGCAGTGCATTTTCTTTCAAAAAGAAAATGACATGGAGATACTAAAAAAGACATCATCAGTTGTTCATGAAATTTAACTTTGTATATAAAAATTTCCTGGTACTGAGACTGATAAAAGTCTGAAATAGAGATAATATACTCATAAACTAATAAAAAAGTTGAATACCCTGTATTCAGCAGAACACCTCAGAAAAATACCCCATTGCACAATGTCAGGCAAAATGCCAGTGTATTTTGTATTTGTAATTCTCTGCATTACAGAAATATTTTCTGTGTAAAGCACCTAAAGTAAATTTATTTATTTATTTATTTATTTATTTACATTTTTTGCATGTGGACCATCAAGCTGATGTCTTTTGCAAATGTCATACATAGGCTGAGTAGATTACTATAGATAGCACTTACATACAGTGATAGTACATACATTTGTCTTAGTTTTTTAACCATATTACATGCTTAAAGAGAGGGGATTAGAATTCACTAAGTTACTATAAGCATTTATTTACTAAGAAGGCTTTTAATTTCCTTTGGAACAGCTTGTGGCAGCTTGTTGAACCATATCTGTCCATTAATATAAGGACTATTATCAGTTATTTTTAATTTTGTCCTCTGCCTGAAGTAGTTCTCCTTATTTCTAGTATCATAATTATGTGCATCACTGCACTTATTTAGTGAGTGTGTTTTTACTATTAAAAAAATAAGTTTATACAAGGAATATACCGTTAGATATTTATGATGGACAGGGGTTTCACAACAGGACTCTCTGGACTTTATTCCATGTAACACTGATATTCTGTTCAGGTGCAGATTTGCCACACAGTTCAATACCATAATTAAGAAATGGATAAACTGTTACACAGTAAATAATTATTGGTGTCTGGATTGACACTATTTTTGCCAACTGACTCATAAGATACAGGCTACTGCCAATTTTCTCACACACAGAAGCTTTGGTCTGGAACCAACTGAGTTGAAAGTTACAAAACCAAATATGTTATGGGGCAATTTTCCAATAAAATATGAGAATCCAAATCATTTGTCATACACTGTAATGTATTGATTTGCTACTGTTAACCTAGTGGAAGGCTTACATTATGAAAGGTGAGGACAATAAACATCACCAAAGCACTACGGAAGCCCTGATCTTTGTGCACATATGTGCTTCTAACTTTCATTTTGAGTCAGTCATTCCAACAGTATGTTGTTTTAATCTGGCTTGTAATGTAACATGTTCCATACCTTTGTAAAAATGATGAATAGATAAATATAACAATAATAATAATATTTTTGCAAGCTCCATAGCTGTAATATGTTTAAAGAAAGACATGTTTATATACACCACCATCTACTGTATCAAAATAGCAGCTGATGTTGTGTATAAACATGTCTTTCATTAAACAGTAATAATGGTACTTTTCTCCTTCCAGAAGGATTCACATAGCTATATTACACATTTACCACATCCTCAGTGGATTACAAAAACAATAATCATTTGAAACCCAACTCACATTTTTGCCACATGACATACAGAGAAAAAAATCCAATGTGTGATATTACAAGAATGTGCAGACCAGTTTAAGGGTCCATTGCATCCAATCCGGCATCCTGGAAATGTTCGATTCAGTTTTCTGAACTCCAATGACCAGAGAAGTGGAGCACCACCTTGTTAAAAGCAAAGGTTTGGTTGCATGCTGTTGACGTGGGGAAAAACAAACATCTCTAACATGTATAGGTTCATCTTACCTGTGATAGTCACCTCAGCAAGAAAGCCTGGATCAATTATCTTACTGCACATGAGGCCATACAAAACATTCACTTGAAGGTGGCCTTGCACTTTTCCCCTAATGGATTCTATGATCCCCAAATCCAAATGTTATGCTTATTCACAAATCTGCAGACATGGATTGTGGCCTCATGGGAGAACATTATACTTGAGAAAAAAAAAGAAAGTAGGATCCTGTCAATTCGGTTAAGCACTTCACATGCAAAATGCATCATCACCATTGCGTGTCATCTGGCTTTACAGCTTGCAGAAACTGTACCTTGTATGAATACAAATGCAACTGTTTTTGCAGGATCTTATGAATAGCTTCAGGTGGCATCTGATTTTTTTTTCTACACTACAACAATGGATTTAAAATCTGCTTACCAAAGCACAGTTTGTGCCTTCTTCTGAACTGCTTGGGCTGACAACAGGAAACAATGAAAATGTGTCAAACATTGGCAAAAATTAGGCACCTGTTTTAGGTCCTTCTGCACCCAACAGACAAGTCGGACCAGAAACAAAGAAATATTTACATTTTTTAAACTTCCCCAGAAAAGTAGGGCAGTTTGGTGTGGACTCCTACATATCACTCCTGGAGATATCAGTGTGCAGTGAGCACAGAGGCATTTAAACAGTGATTCTTCCCATGCTCTGTACATGAATTTCATGGGAAAAAGCCCTAATAACCATGGGACATACCCTTTGCCATGCACTTCACAGCAGTTTGCAGTATACAGATGTAGATGTGGATATGATTACTATCTGAAATGCTTACCTAATCATAATGACATTTTTTTAATTTGCTTGGACTAAAACTATAATGCTATTTCATGCTAAAAACTGGTTTAATTTGCAGAAGCAACACAGAAATCATGTTATCAGAGTATGAGATGGCTGAGAAGAACACCAAAGAAAAAATAAATGAAATAACACAATTGTCAAAAAAACTTGAAACATATTCCGATGACTTTGCTCATGAGCTGTCACATGCCAAAAATCAAAATGAAAAAAACAGGATAGCACTGCAAATTAAAATCTCACAGCTTGAGGACGATCTTTTGCAGCTTCGCACATTTGCAAAAGTTATGGAAAAAGACAGAGACCAAGTAAGTGTTTAAATAGAGGTATGTTAACTAATTACTTTTTATTTTGACAACACCTAACTCACTGCTGTTTTCACATTACAGTAGCATGCCCTGATTAATTTAAAATTACAAGTGTGTTCAGCTGTCATTTAAGTGTCTTTTGACAAATATTGTCCTTAGAACTGGTTCAATTAATTTTTTAATTTGAGAAATGATCCAGAATGCCCCAGTCAAAAATGAACTTTCTTGTTTCATCAGATATACAGGGTGAGTCACCTAACATTACCGCTGGATATATTTCGTAAACCACATCAAATACTGACTAATCGATTCCACAGACCATATGTGAGGAGAGGGGCTAGTGTAATTGGTTAATACAAACCATAAAAAAAATGCACGGAAGTGTGTTTTTTAACACAAACCTACGTTTTTTTAAATGGAACCCCGTTAGTTTTGTTAGCACATCTGAACATATAAACAAATACATAATCAGTGCCGTTTGTTCCATTGTAAAATGTTAATTACATCCGGAGATATTGTAACCTAAAGTTGACACTTGAGTACCACTCCTCCGCTGTTCGATCGTGTGTATCGGAGAGCACTGAATTACGTAGGGATCCAAAGGGAACGGTGATGGACCTTAGGTACAGAAGAGACTGGAACAGCACATTACGTCCACATGCTAACACCTTTTTATTGGTCTTTTTCACTGACACACATGTACATTACCATGAGGGGTGAGGTACAAGTACACACGTGGTTTGCGTTTTCAATTACGGAGTGGAATAGAGTGTGTCCCGACATGTCAGGCCAATAGATGTTCAATGTGGTGGTCATCATTTGCTGCATACAATTGCAATCTCTGGTGTAGTGAATGTCGTACACGCCGCAGTACATCTGGTGTAATGTCGCCGCAGGCTGCCACAATACGTTGTTTCATATCCTCTGGGGTTGTAGGCACATCACGGTACACATTCTCCTTTAACGTACCCCACAGAAAGAAGTCCAGAGGTGTAAGATCAGGAGAACAGGCTGGTCAATTTATGTGTCCTCCACGTCCTATGAAACGCCCGTCAGACATCCTGTCGAGGGTCAGCCTAGTGTTAATTGCGGAATGTGCAGGTGCACCATCATGCTGATACCACATACGTCGACGCGTTTCCAGTGGGACATTTTCGAGCAACGTTGGCAGATCATTCTGTAGAAACGCGATATATGTTGCAGCTGTATGGGCCCCTGCAATGAAGTGAGGACCAATGAGGTGGTCGCCAATGATTCCGCACCATACATTTACAGTCCACGGTCGCTGTCGCTTTACCTGTCCAAGCCAGCGAGGATTGTCCACGGACCAGTAATGCATGTTCCGTAGATTCACTGCACCGTGGTTTGTGAAACCCGCTTCATCGGTAAACAGGTAGAACTGCAACGCATTCTCTGTTAATGTCCATTGACAGAATTGCACTCGATGATTAAAGTCATCACCATGTAATTGCTGATGTAGCGACACATGAAACGGGTGAAAGCGGTGACAATGCAGTATGCGCATGACACTACTTTGACTCAGTCCACCGGCTCTCGCAATGTCCCGTGTACTCATCTGTGGGTTCATGGCAACAGCAGCTAACACACCAACTGCACCCGCTTCTCCTGTGACGGGCCTGTTACGGACCCCTTTACGTGCTACGACCATACCTGTTGCATACAGTTGGCGGTAGATGTTTTGCAATGTGTGGCACGTTGGAGGTTTCAGGCGTCAACTTTAGGTTACAATATCTCCGGATGTAATTAACGTTTTACAATGCAACAAATGGCACTGATTATGTATTTGTTTATATGTTCAGATGTGCTAAAAAAACTAACGTGGTTCCATTTAAAAAAACGTAGGTTTGTGTTAAAAAACATACTTCCGTGCATTTTTGAATGGTTTGTATTAAACAATTACACTAGCCCCTCTTCTCACGTTCGGTCTGTGGAATCGGTTCGTCAGTATTTGATGTGGTTTATGAAATATGTCCAGCGGTAACGTTAGGTGACTCACCCTGTATAATTGATCAGTTTTCATCTGTACGGATTGCTGTTTGCTCATTTTTTCTAGTCAAATCGGTTAAGTTTGACTTGAAATCATGTTCTTGAATCAGATCTGTAAATTCTGTTAACACATTGGATTTAAGTTTTACATTATTTTTTCCATTTTAAAATCAGCTGCTACTATAATCCTTGTGTTTTTCAGTTATCAAAAGACTCCAGCGCTTGAATACAAATACTTTAGATTTCTCTTTGCCTGAAATTCAGTGTATTGAAGTACAGAATTTTGTACCTTTAATTCTACATATCACCTTTCGATCACGCACTCTTCATTTTGCCATATTGTATGCAGGTTTCAGTGAAATATTACACATGTCTCTCTCTCTCTCTCTCTCTCTCTCTCTCTCTCTTTCTCTCTGGCTCTCTCATTTTCCCATTTGAGCATCTGCCAGTTGAGATTTTTTAACATTTATATTACATCCATTGATGAGCCAAGTAGTCTGTGACCTGCCATTCTCTGCATACACTCAACAGCCCCTCTTGGTCTGACCTATGGATCCCACATACTAGAGCAGAGCTCCAGTACAGGCTACACATTTGTCTTCTAAGCAATTTCTAACTACAGATCAGTTGATGCAGCTAAGGCAGTGGACTCACATTTGGGATGAACAGGGTTCAAATCCCTTCCAGTCTTCCATATTTAAATTTTGTGTGGTTCCCCTAAATATGTTAAGGTGAATGCCAAGATGATTTCTTTGAGACGGACAGTTCCATTTCCCTCTCCAACCTTATCTTCACTTGTACTCCATCTCTAACAGCCTTATTATCAGTGGAAAATTGAAATCTGACCTTCCTTCTTCCATGTTTTTCATAGGTGAAATGCAGGTTCTCAGTGCAAGAGGTGGTAGCATGTACTAAATCAAGACAAAGATGCCCAGAAAACAAGGGCTCTAAAATGCATACTTTAGAGTTATGAGCACTTGTTTATCATTGCATTGTGAAACTCTTCTCATCTACAGCAAGCTCTTTACTGTTAAGAATGATCTGTGGAATGCAGTAAACAAATGAGGACATGTTCCTCTCTTATTGTACATGGATACAACATCAGTGGTGATGAAGAGTTCAGCATCCAAGATTGGATGTGTGAGGGTGACAGGCTCATGCGAGAGAGTTTCTCAAGGCCTGTAAGGCTGTGCGCATTGGTTCCATTCATGGAACGGGGCACGTCCCTGAAGTTTGCTTGCCAGCAAGGGCATTAGTGAGGGCAGCCTGGGTGTTGGCTGCTGCAGGCAAATCATGACGGTAGCAGTTTATTGTTCCCAGGAACTGATGGAGCTCTTTGTATGTGGTAGGGAGTGGCATGGATAAGATTGATTGCACATTTGATTCCGGGGGGTGTATACCAGCAGCCAAGACTGTGTACCCCAAGAATTGGATAGATTTGTGGTGCAGTTGCAGTTTGTCGGTGTTGATCTTGAGTCCGTTTGATTTGAGAGTGTCCTTTACTATCGTGATGCGGCATTCGTGATCTTGCTCAGATTTGCTGAAGATCAGGATATCGTCAAGATATACAGAACAGAAGTTGAATTGGAATAAGAGAGAGTCAATAAAGTGTTGCCATGTCTGGGCAGCTTTTTTTAACCCAAATCGAATGAAATGGTACTCTTACAACCTGACGGGGGTGATAACCACTGTTTTTGGAATGTCTTTGGGTACGACTGGGATTTGGTGATAAGCGCATTTGCAATCTGGTACGCTGAAAATTGTATCTCCCAGGAGAAGGTGAGAGAAGTCGTAAATCTTTGGTATAAGATAATTGTCCATCACAGTTCTAGTGTTTGAGAGTCTGTAATCGCCACATACATGACTGGAGCTATCCTGTTTAGGGGTGAGGTGTATGTGTGACAACCAGTTACTATCAGAAGCATGCTGATGTTGACCGAGAGATCCACACTGGCACTGAGCAGCAGCCACCAAGTACCAGCACCGCATGACGCCAAAAGTATTGACCTGCATGATACCCACTACTAACAAAGCCTACCTTGCATGTCCTGTCACAGGCAGCAAAAAAACCGCCACTGCTCTTACAACCCGACTCAACTATCACAGAGGTTTTTTTCCCTTGGCTCCTGCCTTGGCACTTTCCCCCTCTGCCCTTCAAACTGCTACCCTTCATTCAACTTTTGACCTAATCTATCTCCAGACGAGCATGTATTAACGGTTAACCAGACGTACACAAACATTGCAGTACCCACATCCTGTGAGACCTCACTCTTGTAAAAACTAACCCTTTTGCAGAGATTGCAGTAGACCTTTTGTGTTGGCCATCAGGCTGGTGTGCGCGTAGAGGGCTCCCCCTCTATTAAAAATTGGAGTGCTGTAAAATTCTGCCTCAGGAAGTTCCTGATGACAGCACATGGGCGGGGCATTGTGTTGGTTGATTTATTGATTTATTAGGGGTGCTTGGCTTGGAAGCAGCGTAGTTGTCTGCTTGAGAGGGGAATGGCAGCAAAAAAGTCAACATGTGTTATGTTTAAGCCAATGTGGATGGCAGTTTGCAAGTGCTGAGCATGAGATGGGCACAAGCAGTGCGCATAGAGGCTGTCTGTTGTCTGTAGTGCACGAGAGAGGCATACTCGGTGGTGGCGGCACTGCTGGCATGTGTGGAGCTATGGAGTGAGCTGTCCAAGAAGGCACGAAAGGGGGAATGTTTATCAACATACTGGGAAGGTGCACGCCTGATGGGAGGGGAGGGCTGATTGGAGCCCATATTGTCTGGATGAGCATGAGCGTCAGTTTTCGAAACAGGTGAAAGAGACATTGAGCAGAACACACTTGATGGGTGTGGGGGAGGTGGGCGTGTGGTTGAGACTGGAGTCACATGAGATAGGTGTGGTGTTGTTAACCTGTTTGCTGTTATCGATGGAGCTTTCAGGTGTGGCAGATAAAGGCTCAGGTGTCAGTGCTGCTGAGTGGTGTCAATTGATGTGAGCAGTGATAGCGGCAAGCTCGTCCTCGGAGTGTGCAATGCAACATTTCAAAACAGTGTCCTCACAGCGGAGGCCACATGTCTTGGCACTTTCCACCAGGACGTGATTCACAGATGCAGAAGTCCTTCTCATGAGAGCTGTGCACTGTGCACTAAGCAGTTATGGCGTTTACACTCAGAGCAAGTGGCAGAGCACAATCACACGGAATGTGAGAGTTAGAGGTGTGGTGAAACAGAGAACCTCGAACGATGTTTGGAGATAGGCGGTGGCATGAGAAAAAGTTGATTCCCAGGATTGGTTCTGTGATGTCCGCCATGTGGAAGATCCAGGGGAGGGAGAGGCCGTTAGAGATGTGGAGTTGAAGCTCGATGGAGATGCAGGTCTGGAGTGTAAATGAGTTCATGGCTTACAGGAGGCAGCGTGTGCCTGAGGGCGGCATGTGACCATCAATTTAGGTATGACTAAGATGTCTGCACCAGTGTCCATGAGGCAGTTTGGACTCAAAGAATAGTCTTTGATGTAAAGGTGGCCATTCAACGGGATGGAGGCATGGAGGGAATGTAGTGTGGGTTGGCGCTTATCGGACGATTGGCTTTTCGGATGCTTGTGCCATGGGGGGCAGCATTTTTTTGTGTTATCACTGAATATGGTGTGGTACCACCAGTGAGGGTACATTGGGAGAGGAGGCATCTGATCATCCTCTATGTGTTCGGGTTCATACACCGGGGTGTTCGGCACAGGCGCGATATGCGGTGGCTAGTGGCTTGGTGGGCAGAGAGTGCATGTGCTGGGAGCCAGGTGGCGCAGCAGTTTCAGGGAGTTGGGGGGGAGGGGGGGGGAGGCGAGGGGGCATGGCCTGCCCTGCCTGCGGCAAGTGCACTACTGGTGCATGAGTGCCAACCTGTTGCATGAGCTCCTGCTGATGGTGGTGGCATGTGAGCAAATAGACCTGATCAGCCATCCACAGATGCAAACCGATGGATTTCAGTGCATGGAGGAGGAGATGAACCTGGAGATCTGTAGGCAGTTTTGATAACCACACCAGCCACAGGATTTCATCTGGCATCATCTGCTAGCTGACCAGGAGGCACAGCCGGGGTCAAAGTTGGTACGGGGTGTAATCACTGAGATGTTCCTCGTAAAGTATCGCAGACTAACCTCTTGTGGGGAACGCAAGAGGCGCTTGATGATAGTCTGTTTTGCGAAATCGTACTTCGAAGTTAGCAGCTGCATCAGAAGTAGGTCACAGATCAGGTCTGTGTGCCTGTGCAGTTGAGTCATGAGGCACAGGAATTTTGAATTGTCATTGGTCATGCAGTACAGTTCAATCAAGTTCTCCACCAGTACAAACCACGTTGCTGGGTTGTCCTCAGATAGCGGGGGCAGTGTTGGTAAGCAGCCTGGTGGTGGTGATGAAGGCACAGCTAGTTTTGTATCTGAGTCCCTCATATCACTCGTATGATGTGGATGCTGGACCAGCACTGTTGACACACACAGCACTGCATAGGGTGCGAGCGAGCAGTCTTGTCAGGGTGGATGAGAACGGCACTGAAGCACTAGGAAATGATGCTGTAGGACTTTCCAATGCAATGTTTGTGGTGTGGAAGTCCGATGCAGAAGGCATTGCTGGTGCCATGTGAAAAGCGAACAGATGAACGACTGCAGCCTAAACCCCTGCAAGTGTACTTGCGGTGGCATGGCAGGATTTGGGGGAGGGGAAGGGGGGGGGGGAGTGGACTTGCGCAGAGCAGCACAGTAAAATGGTAAAATGTTGCCACTGGGCTATCGACATGATACGCCACATTGTTCACATCAGGTGGGGGTCCGTTAAGTTCACGTAGGGGCCAAACGGTTACTGGGGGCGGAAACTGGCCTGGAAATGTCCATGATATACACAGGACATTGTCCACTTTGTAAACAGATGAAGTGGTAAAGGACTCAGGTGTCACAGGAGCACAATCGGTACACGTGGTCTGTCCTAACAAAGGTGAGGTTACACATGGCACTGTTGTAATAGTCACCCGAGCAGCCAGCATCTGATACATAATTTGTGTACAAAATGCAGAATCCACATTAGCATGATGAAATGCAGGAACCTTGCTCTCCTCATTATTATTTTCAAAATGCACGTGTCAATGCACACTCGCTGGAGAGGCAAAGCCTGAGTCTGCAGTCACATGCACTGTTGAGTGGTAAACATGTTGAGGCAACAAAACTGCAGGAAGGATACATGGCCAAGTGGAACGAATGAAGGTGTAAACAAAGCCGGTGCAGTAGACACAAAAATACTTGCACTATGGGGAAACAGCATATAAATTCTTACTTGGAGATTTCTGTTGGGTTGTAGCCCAAGAGAACACACTCATTTCTGTAAGACTCAGTATATTTCATTACAGATGTCCACATTACAACAAGTCATACAGCCAACTGAACCAGCAAGATGGCATGGGCCATTAAGTTACAGCGTCAAAGAACTCGTGATGGCGAGGATATGTCATTCGTACCTGTCGATGCCACATGTCCAAAATATTTAATCTCTTTTTCCAAAACTATTTCACAGAAGAAGATCACACTATAGTTCTTCATTTAAATCATAGCATGAATGACAAAATGACAGATGTTGATGTAAGTGATTAAGGGATAGAAAAGTAACTGAAATCGTGTAACAAAGGAAAGGCCACTGGACCTGACAGGGTATCAATTTGTTTATATGTAGAGCATGTGAAAGAATTTGGCCTTCTAGAAACAGTGTAGCATAGGTCTCTGAAGCAGGCAATTGTTCCTAATGATTAGAAAAAAAGCACAGGTAATTTCCATTTTCAAAATGAGTCAGTGAACAGGCACACAGAACTTCATGCCTTTATCTCTGTTCTCAGTCTCTCAGTCCATTGTAGAATTTTGGAACATGTTGTACCTTTGCATATTATGAGATTTGTGGAGACTGAAAAGTCCCTCTTTAGGAGTTAACATGAGTTCTGAAAACAAGAACTGTATGAAACCCAGCTCGCTGCATTCATCCATGAAACTGAGATGGAAGATATTCAATACAGTTCCACTCTGCTGCCTAGTGAACAAAATATGAATGTGCACAACATCAGACCAACTGTGTGATTGGATTGAAGGGTTTCCAGCAAACAGAGCACAGCACATCATTCTCAACCAAGAGAAGTCATTAGACATAAATGTTACTTTGGGCATACCCCAGCAGAGTGTTATAAGACCATTACTTTTCACAATGTATATAAATGACATAGGAGATAATGTCAGAAGTTCCACGAGATTTTTTGTGGATGG
This sequence comes from Schistocerca americana, assembly GCF_021461395.2. Classification (NCBI taxonomy): domain Eukaryota; kingdom Metazoa; phylum Arthropoda; class Insecta; order Orthoptera; family Acrididae; genus Schistocerca; species Schistocerca americana. The sequence goes on along the minus strand of NC_060121.1, from coordinate 944,736,431 downwards.
TGGTGTTGCATACAGAGAAGTCGTAATGCTAGAACATTGTAGCAAAATGCAGGAAGACCTTTGGAGGATCAAAACTTGGTGCAGGGAGTGGTAATTGACCCTCAACATAAACGAATGCAGTGTATTGCAAATACATAGAAAGATGCTTTATTCAATGATTACACGATAGCAGGAGTGTGTGTACAGAGCAGTTTAAAGTGGAACGAGCCCATAAAATTTGTCCATCAACAGAGGATGTAGCTTACAGAATACTTGTTTGACCAATGTTTGAATATAGCTCATTAGTGTGGGAACTGTACCAATTGGATCATAGTTGAAGAAGAGAAGATGCAAAGAAGAGCAGCAAGTTTCATTACAGGTGGAAACTGTTTGGCCAAAAAATCCAGCATGTCTTGTACTAGAACCCTCATAAAAAGGGAGACAATGTCCAGACTAACCTGAACATAGTTTCGAATGATAAGTGTTTCAGCAAATGTCTGTGAGTTTACAACATGGTGTTCACAATATCCCAGTTTTGGCACTAACAATCCTGCAAGAAGTTTTGCCAGTCAGTAGATGGGCAAGCTGACTGCAATAACAATGGGCCTAGAGGGACATTTTCATTATGTATCTTCATAGGAAGTCTGGTAGCACGAGGCATTAATTTCTTACACTACTTTGTCTGGTACACCAAAGTCCTTTAATAACATCACTGTCTTCCTGACGACGGCCTGTGTGAGTTCATGACCGAGCTTCTGGTGTATATTATATTCTAACAAATACAGCACCTTCAGATGGTTGTCTTCTCTGTTCAGAATCACAATGGCTTTCCCTTTGTTGGCTGGTAAGACACAGAAGTCTTTGCTCTCACACAGTAATCATTGCCACTTCATTCCTCCCTGCTAATATATTAAATGTTAGTGGCTTAGCTTTTGCCAGTATATTTCTGGTTCTTAGTCTGACATCCTCAGCTGTGTTGTGTGACAGATTCTGAATGCAGTGTTCTATTCCACTAATGTACAAAATTGGTATACGTCACAGGACTGGTGAAAAATAAAGGCCTTTACTCAGCACTGCCACAGAACTGTCATCCAGTTCCTGGTTAGAGGGACTAACAAATATTCTATGGGCCTTATCATTCTCCATGTCAGTTTTTCCATGAATTAAGTGGTCAAACTTGTTACACTGCTTAGACATTGTCTTGCATAAAATTGCTTGCTGTTGTGCTGCCGTGGCTATGTCCACCCACGCCCAGTCAAATGGCGACAAAGTTGACGACAAAAATTGATGACAATCAAATAGGTTCCTGGCATTAAGATCAAGCTCATACCTTGTTTGCTGTATCTGCTGTCTCACTATGGCATGACTTGTCCACTTCAAACTGTCCACTGCAGTAGTTTGGATGCAGTGCTTAACTACAGCAAACCAAGGAATTACCTACTTGTCCTGGCAGCATTTTAGTATGCTAAAGAACTCAGCAGAAGTGATTTCTTTTTCCACAGTTTCTCAAGCAGTCTCATACTGTGCTTTACATCCTCAGAGTCTTTCATGGTGGCATGTGTGAATAAAATCTTCTCGGTTTTCAAGTTGCATCAGTTCGAATAAAATTCTTGAGCTTTCAGTGGACTTCTCCACCATCGTCATAAGGGTTAAAACCATTGACTGCTAGGACTGGCATGGTTTCCTGCTTATATAGCCATGATTGCAGCTTCTGGCACCAATGCGACAGGGTCGAAATGAAGTAAGTGTGGAAGTTATTGGACAACTCATAGCACCTTCTGCCTGCCACAGAACTCAGTCAGTCAGGTGGTGCAAGGCACCAGCACCATGTTTGAAACTCCAACTCCCACACCTACATGCGTCAAGCATTCATCATTGCATCCTTTCGACATCCAAAGCCTGCCCCCATGCCCCGCACAATGTGTACCCTTGGCCTCTGTTAAAACAAAGGGAGCTTCACAAGCTGGCCATAGCTGAGCGTTGCCAGGAAAATGGACACAAAATATTGTTTAAAAACACAAGAGTTTTGGCTCATGCATCAACGTACTGGGATTCCTTTATAAAAGAGGCAGCTGAGATTAGAATGAACAGCAACAGTTTTAACAGAGACCATGGGTACACACTCAGTAGGGTGTGGAAACGGGCTTTGGATGTCAAAAGGAAGTAACATTGAATGCCTGACACTTGAAGGGAGGTGGAAACAGCACTTTCAAACATGGTGCCAACCCCTTGCACCACTTGATGTCACGCAGTCCAATGGCGGGCCAGAGCTGCTGTGAGCTGCCTGATCACCTTCCATGCTTGCTTCATTTCAGCTCTCACTGATTGGTGCCAGAGCCACAATCATGACTATGTAAGCAGAAAACCATGCCTGCCTCAGCAGTCATTTATTTGAATCGACGCACCTTGAAAACCAGGAAGATCTTACTCAGACATGCTGCCACGGAAGACTCCATGGCCACAGTGCCTGTTCCTTCAGACATGCATGCATATGTGAAGGAACATTGCATCATTCTTCTTAACAAGACAGATACTGCAATATCGTTATAATGTATGTGTTGCACACTAACAGATGTTACCTGCATGCTGCATCCATGGAGAATAACAAAAGAATATGTCTTCCCTTTCTTTCTGTATTCTTTAGACCACTGGTAATAGCAAAGAGCTTGCAGCAGAAGAGAAGTATTCACAGTAGTGAAAATGAAGCGGTCATAGCTCTTAAGGTATGCATTTTAGAGCCCATGTTTATTGGATATTTTTGTCTTGTTTTGGTACATAGTTCCACCTCTGAAGCCAAATGCAAAATTTTGGACTACATGGAGTGTAAAAATACTATAGCCTTCGATTACACAATTAATTAATCACAGCTGGAGTTAGTCCTACAAATACCTGAGCATAACAATGGGCATCAATATGAAGTGGAAGCATCACATAAGATCACTTTTTTATATATTATTTTTCCTGGTCACATCTCGTGTCTTTACTGGGTCAGCATGTTATTCTGGACTTCTTAATGTTACTTGTAGATGCCTTTCCCCTTTCCATGCCACTATCCCCCCCCCCCCCCCACCCCCCTCCCCCAACCCCCCACCCCCACCCCCACCCACCCCACCTCATCCCACCCCACCCCATCCCAGGATGAAATTTGTGTACTCCATCTGTCTGCATCTAGTGTTACCCCATCTAACTTTGAAAACATTTCCAAAGTCTTTGTGAATTATATTACTGATGCGGGATGTGGGTACAAGCATGGTATTCATCTATTCAGATGTGGGAAACTGCCTAGAAACCACCAGGCTGGTTGGCACAGCGACCCTCATTGCAAATCTGCTGAACATATTTGATTCAGGGCCAACAGACCAGACATCTGTGAGTAATAGAAAACTCTCTCTCTCTCTGTGATTCTCCATCCCCCCCCCCCTCTCTCTCTCTCTCTCTCTCTCTCTCTCTCTCTCTCTGATAGTTAAAGGTGACAGTTGAATACAACACTGTGCAGACAGTAATGCAATTTATTTCTCTTGCAGGCACATAAAAAACATGTCACACAGCTCAGTATCCATACAGTAAACTGTCTTTCACAACCAAATATACCTTTAATGGGGATGCTGTCAATTGTCAGAGAGATTTCTACCTTGCGGAGATCCCACAAAGGCAGCCCCCACCCCTCTGAAGAGTGCAGAGCACTGGAGGATGGAGTGTGGTATAAGTGTAATGTGAGTGTTGTCAAGAAGTGTGGGCTGTAGATCATCATCACTGGCTGTTGTTCGGCAATCGCATACAAGTGGTACAGGGCAAGTCAAGATGGGAGACAATGTGGTCACCTGTAGTGAGAAGTGATGGGGATGGGAGTTCATTCTGGTTCTGTTGTGACATTTTTGGATCAGCTGTTGGCGGCAGTAAGCTCGGCAGTATATTTGTGGTTGGCGAATTGCTCAGAGAAATATTTGACAGGGTGACTGTGAGCTCACCTGCCAAAGGAGATTCATGAGAATACCTTTGCAAAATCTAGGATTATCAATACATGTTATGTGCGTAGGATTCTGATAGCAGTCGGTTTGGTTGTGTAGTCCAGGGCCAGCAAGAGGTCAGTCTCTGCTAGTCTGACTGCAACTTCTTCTGGTTGGAAGCCATGGACATCGATTGTGGGTCTCACTGGCTCAGTGGGTGGCAATCCAGTCATGTTCACAATGGCAGGAGTGACATCATCATGAAGGTCATTCGAATCCTATCCAATAACAGGAGTCCAAGCTGGTTTAGTCTACTGACTGAGACCATCATACTGTTGCCGATGATGTTGACATCAGAGATGTGGCTGCAATGTTGTAACACTCATAAAGGTCCATTGTAGTGAGGTTGTAAGGTCAGCCTTATGGTATCACTGTGGAGCATCACGTATGTACAATCAGCAAGTCTTCTGTTAACAAATGGCTTTGGGGCTAAGTGTGCAGACAGGGGAGGCTCAGTAAATTGTGGATGTGGTCTTAAATTGTTGCACCACAGCAGGGAGCTCTGGTGGGTCTGGTGTGGGGGGTTACTAAATGAGACTGTTTGAATGTTAGTGTCTCACCATAAAGTACACACATCAAAAAAAGTTTTGCATCGCCCCAGTTCCCAGAACTCCTGAAGGAAGACAAATGTTGACTGTGGATATTGTATCACAGACACAGCCCCTTCAACTGTTCAGAGATGTCACTAAACCCACCCAAAGATGTAAACAACCATGCGTGAGCAGTGCTTATTAGATGGAGCGGGTTCTAACAGTGATTCCACCAAGAAGGAGGTACATGGCTCATGCTGTCTGTAGTTCTACCATACCTAGACAGTCAATACCACTGTTCAATTGTGTCCACATTGTTACTTTGTGCCAGGAAGGGCTCTCACCAAGGGAAGTGTCCAGGCATCTCAGAGTGAACCAAAATGATGTTGTTCAGACATGGAGGAGATACAGAGAGACAGGAACTGTTGATGACATGCCTCACTCAGGCCACCCAAGGGCTACTACTGCAGTAGATGACAGCTACCTATGGATTATGGCTTGGAGGAACCACGACAGCAACATCACCATGTTGAATAATGCTTTTCGTCCAGCCACAGGATGTCCTGTTATGACTCAAACTGTGTGCAACAGGCTGCAGGATGCGCAACTTCACTCCTGACGTCCATTGTGAGATCTATCTTTGCAACCATGACACCAGGCAGTGCAGTACAGATGGGCACAACAACATGCCAAATGGACCGCTCAGGATTGGCATCACGTTCTCTTCACCAATGAGTGTCACATATATGTTTAACCTGGTCAGACTGAATGCCTTAGACACACTGTCCAGTGAGTACAGCAAACTCCCTGCCGTTTTGGGGTGGCGTTACGAGGGGTCGATATACGCCACTGGTGGTCATGGGAGGCACTGTAACGGCTGTATGATATGTGAATGCCATCCTCTGACCAATAGTGTTACCATATTGGTGGCATGTTGTCGAGGCATTCGTCTGTTGTCGAGGCATTCATCTTCGTGGACAACAATTTGCGCCTGAATTGTGCACATCTTGGTTCTCCAGACGTGAACCCTATTGAACATGCCTGGGATAGATTGAAAAGGACTGTTTATGGATGACGTGACCCAGCAACCACTCTGAGGGATCAATGCCAAATCGCTGTTGAGGAGTGGGACAATCTGGACCAACAGTGCCTTAATGAACTTGTGGATAGTATGCCATAACAAATATAGGCATGCATCAATGCAAGAGGATGTGCTATTGGATATTAGAGGTACTGGTGTGTACAGCAATGTGGACCACCACCTCTGAAGGTCTCACTGTATGGTGGTACAACATGCAATGTGTGGTTTCCATGAGCAATAAAAAGGGCAGAAATGATTTTTATGTTGATCTCTGTTCCAATTTTCTGTACAAGTTCTGGAACTCTGGCAACTGGAGTGATGCAAAACCTTTTTGATGACTATATTTCCACTAGCAAAGTGTGCAGATCATCCTTAAATGCCATGAGGACACCAAAGACCGCCACAGAAGATCCTCAGTCCATTTGCTCCTGTGGCACATGAGGGCTGTCTTCGTAGTACAGTGCCATTGTTCCACCATGCTGTTACTCTGTGGGTGGCGTTGTGTGGTACAATGGTGGGAGGTACCGGAGAAGTTCCAGAGAGTGGTGAAGAGTACAGGTTCGAATTGGCAATGCTGATCCACTGTGGTGGTATCCGAGCAATCAAAATGTGATAACCAAGCTGTTATGAAGGCCTTGGCAATGGATTCAACCATATTATCACTTGGCAGGATTCCTTTGACCCATCACAATACTCAGTCTATCATGGAGAGGAGGTTTTTGTATCCTTCTGTCTCTAGCAGAGGTTCAACAAGGTCTAGGTGAACATTGCAGAAACACACATAAAGCATTTCAAATTAGCTAAGAGGAGTTTGCACATGTTTGATGCATGTTTGCATCCATTCATGGCAGTTGCTTCTGACACCCAGCCCAACAAAGTACTCAGTGACAAGATGGGTCACTGTTTGAGCTCCCCATCGCTATGATGAGGGTGAAATCAGTTGGATACTGTGCTGTGAGAGGTCACAAAGGACGCTAACCTCTGAAGCCGGAAATGATTGCCATTCGATTTTTAGGTTTGAAGAACTATCATTAAGGAATGCTGGAATAGTCAGGTTCCACTCTTTTTTATCATCAGGTGTGCTGTAATTAAGCATAAAGGTAATCAATTGCATTTGCAAAAGATAGTCCTTGAAAATTTTATCCACCCTGTGCAAGTGTCTGACATCACTAGAGTATTGGGTAATCAGGTAGAGATAACGGAATAGTCGTGATTTGACTGTTGTTGACAGGTGTCGCGCGTGGAGTCTGCCAGTGGTTTGTGATTTACACCAATCATGGCAAGGCATCCCTCTTTGTCTTCCTGGAAGTGGTGTACAACCTCGTATACAGCTACAATTCATGCTCAAAAGCTGACCATTTTGTTTGGGATGCTGTTAACTTCCTGAAACAATGTGAGAGGCCAAGTGTGATCTGTGACTTATTGCTGGAGAACCATTCCAATAGCTGTGTCACTGGCAGCTGTGGTAATGGTCATCTAACCATCCAGTATAGAGAGTCCTAGTTAAACTGCTGTTATAAGACTTTCCTTACAGCAGTCGAATGCCATTCACAAGTTTGTGTTCCATATAGTTTTCATTTTCCTTTTTTTTCCTTTGTGTGTGTGTGTGTGTGTGTGTGTGTGTGTGTGTGTGTGTGTGTGTGTGTGTGTGCACACGCACACCATGTTTTTGATTCCGTCTAGCATTACGAGGGACTCGTATTGGCCGAATGCTGTAATGGTGGCTGTCTTACTGATATCATATTGGTGCATAGTATTCTGAAAATAAGATTTTCAGCTGACAATCACAACTAAAAGTCTTAGCTGCCATGAGCAAATAAATCTTGAATGTTGGGTATGGGTTATCTGTCACAAATCGTGTCAGAATTAATCCTTTAACTGCTCTGGACGTGTTAATGCGCGCGCCTTCGTACCTGTCCCTGTGTGCTCTGAATGTGTTTACGTGTGCCACCAATCCTTCTACCTGGTACTCTGAATGTGTAAACGTGTTCAGAGCATACAGGGACAGGTACGAAGGTGCGTGTGTTAACACGTCCAGAGCAGTTAAAGGGTTAATTCCCCACAGAGTCATAAGAGACCAATGGCCTTTGTAGTCTGGCCCCTTCAATCCCAACAAACCAACCAACCAAAAGAGTCTTATAGAACCTTCTATTTTGAGCATTGATTTTATGTACAACACCCAAGTATTGTCTGGGGGATGGATAATGCCTGCTTCCAACATTTTCTACACCACTAACTTGGCTGCCTGGAGGATGGTAGCTGAAAGGTGCCATGTATAATAGCGAATGAGTGGACTCTTATGTTGCATTGAGGTGGTGTGTTGTACCATTTCTGATACCATACTGATAAAGTGTAACTCACACCCTGTCATGTGAGGGTCAGCATACATTTATTGAGGTGGAATGGGCAAGGCAGATAATGCTGTACTGACCTGTTTACTTTATCAGTGAGTTGTGTCACATGTCGCAGTGTCAGTGGACTGCACCAGTGGGGAAGGGCCATCCAGCAGGGGCATGGCCCCATGCCTCAGTGTCACTAGGGTGTGTGACATTCATCACAGCTGATTATGTGCACATGCAAGTGCAAGGAGCAGCTTATATACTCATCAATGCAGGGCATCATTCATTAAACATAGTCCTTGTGAATTGATGCAAGTCTGATAATAAGCTTTTCAGCAGGCAGTCACACTAGAAGCCTTATCTACCACAAGCAAATGTGTAGAGTTGTCATATTGTGTGGATTGTTTGTTAGGCCATAACAGACTCATGCTATGACGTAGGTTGAAGACAGATATGAGAATTTATTTGGGCCTGAGGTGAGGTCAGCACAAAAAGACCCAGGATGGACTGTCACAAGATGTGGTGGAATAAAGCACCAAGGTAGATGTCAGGTGAGAGACTGAATTTTTAAAGGAAGTCAACGCGTACTTCAAATTCAGCAACATAACCTACATAAAAGGTCCAATTGTAATGTGGCTTGTCCATAATCTGTAGACGTAGATCCAGTGTACCATGTAAACCATTAGCTGCATGTAATTTTAGTCTGGAGTTTTCAGTGTGCAGTTTGAACTGTAGGCAGGGTATTGTGTACAAATCTGAGCCTGTGTGTGTGTAAGGAAGCATATGTCCATGGATTTATCCTGGATTTATAGACATACTTCGTGAAAAGTCACTGTGGTAGAAGAGACATGACTCCATGTTGTGGCATGGGCCAATGTACCTATTGCAACCTGCAGTTGTTATTTGGGATGAGAAGGTCTGCTGACAGTTACAGGCAGCTGCACCATACTGCACATGATACCAACAATGTTGTAGTTGAGTGAAGGCATGATCAACTGGCATGGCATTTTCTGCTGGCAGCGTGGTACTGTGTGTAACCAGTGACTCACACTTGGTGAGACACCCATGATACCAGCTTCAGATGAGGTCAGGCAGTGTAGAGATAGTTCGAATGTGCCAGCCATCCAGGTGATGGAGGCAGCGGTGTCCAAATTGATGTGCTGCCTGTGTTGTATCACTGAATGTAATCTGTCCACTAGAGGAAGATTTTTATCTAATGGTTCCAACTCATGCACAGTCATTGCAACCTGTGGCTGAAGTGGAAGTTTGATGCTCCATAATGTCCAGCGATTCAGGTCTGGCATTGGCATAGGATCCATTAGAGAACATAAATGGCACCTTAATTGTGAAGGAGATCCCTCAGCAAACTGCTATTCATAAAGCACCTGTCACATATGTTGCTCAGGGATGTGTGCAGTCTATTGTAGCAATGTTGTTTCTGCTGCACTGTACTTATTGAGAGTTGGTGGGGATATGATAATGTCACTAATTAAGTTCACATGTTCTGCAGGCTGACAGATTAACATTGCAAATTTTGATCTTTTGTTTACATGCCCTCCTGTGAAATGCTATAATGGCTGTACTGCCAGAGCTTAACAGTAAGAGATGACCAGTTGCTACTTCAGTGTCCCCACAAATGTGAGCTCCCTGACAGTATTTTGAGTCTTCAGTAATAAATCCTATGTTGCCTTTACCCCACAGTTGGAATCCCAAATAAGCCCTACTTTTACATTTTGTAACCATTCTCTCTTTTAACTCCATGTTTATTTAAAAACACTATAGGTTTTCCACAGGAATAGACATAACTGTAATTTGATTAGTAACTCTTGTCATTATTGATACTGTTAAATCATGATTACATATTTTTCTAGTCAGAAGCAAATACATCAACATCAAACACTATATGAAAATAAAGTCATTCCAGTTAATTTTAAATTATTTACAAAAGTCATTTACACATTGTTCCCACCAGTCAAGCTGTAGTGTGTACCAAATTTGCATAGCCTTTCCCAAGCTGATTTCTTGCATACAGTAGAATTAAAATAACTTTCCACTTTTAATTTCAAGATTTCATGTTCCCTCAGGATCAGCTGATGATTGAGAGTGAACTAGCTAATGTCTCTATCTTTCCTTGAACTTTTTGTTCAATTAAATCATTCATATGTTTCTCCATGTTATGAAGGTGGAACATGAGACAGCTGTTTCATCCACATATGATCTTGTTCTAAAACAAGTTCCTGGGATTCGTTTATGTACTTTGCCAATTTCCTATTCAGTAATCTCTCTAATTTCTTTTACATCTCTGTTTATTTTGTTGAATTGATCATGTACCTCATTCCGAACTAAATCACAATGCTTAGTTAATTAAGAATGTAGTTCATCTTTTAGATTTAGTTATTCAGCAATACATTCTTCTAACTTATTGGTTTGTTGGTCTGTATTTTCTTTAATTGTATCTAATTGGCATTCAGTTCAGCAGTCAACTGTTCTACATTAGCATTTGTCTTAGCAGCATTAACATTGATTTGTCCTATTACTGCTTTCAGCTCAGTATCTTAAGTGAGAAACAGCTCATAAAATTTACTTGAAATTCTCTTCCATACTTCTTGTTAATCTTGGCATACAGTTTACATAATAATACTTGAACGCCACTTCCGTAATTCACAGCAGTTATCCACACTCGTTTAGGAAATTATTATTTAAAACACTAACACATTACACATCAAAATAGAAAAAAATAAAAGTGTTCTGGTTTTCCTACAGCTCACTCTGCTTTGCTGTGTAAAATGCCACATTGCAATTTGGACTGCACTGCACCACCTAAACCCTCAGTGACGTTGTGGAATGACTGCACAACTATCTCTCACTCTGCAAATCACTGCATATTCGCTGGTCATCCACCATAATTAAGTCACTGTCCACCAGAGAAATCAACAGTTGTTCTTCCATTCCACCATTTTAAAAAATCTTTGTCAGATCCAATGCTGTGACTTTTAATTACTTATAATCAGTAACAAATTTCCTTGTAATAACCGCTTTTTAGTGTGCCAATTAACATGCACACTTTCTGTCTAACTTCACAATTTCATGATAGTTCTTGAGATAAAATAGATATCTCTTTTTAAATATTTTCTTGTCATAACCTTCTACTGAACTGATCTACATTAACTGCCAATAGGGTGGATGTATCCCATTGTGTAACAACATCCAACGTAATAAGAGAGATCAGGAGGAAGCCCTCCTTATATGTCCTCTGTTACAATAGGGACTTATTCTAGTGACAGGTCACAATGGTATCAAAATATAATCATAAAAGGGAAAAAGAGGAGCTGCGTGTGTGTGAAATCTTATGGGACTTAACTGCTAAGGTCATCAGTCCCTAAGCTTACACACTACTTAACCTAAATTATCCTAAGGACAAACATGCACACCCAAGCCCGAGGGAGGACTCAAACCTCCACCGGGACCAGCCGCACAGTCCATGACTGCAGAGGAGCTGTGATCAATTGTTCTCTTTCTATATGTCAAAGGGACTTCAGAGATTACAAGTTGCCTCAGACCTGTTAGGAGGCTTCTGATTAATTGATATTTCCACATTTCTGCATGAAGTTGAACTGAATTCAAAGATTTTTGGGCAGGATTCAGTGGTAACTGAACTGCACAAAACACTTTAACTATAACTATGGGTTAAAGTCATGCTAGAATGTAATAAACAAGAATCCTTAGAATGAATAGGAAGATGGCAAAATTTTGGAAGTGTGAAATATAATAATGAATGTGTAATAATGCTGCAAAGACCCCTACCCTCCCTCATCATTTGTTCTAATGTTGAATTTGGTAATTGTCCTTGAGTAAATTAAGGCTGGATTTATTTCCTTGAACAAAATCTATATATACCAAAACATTTATTGTTTATCAAGTGTCAAAAATTTTGGCTTATAATATCAGTTGAAATTGTGACTAAACATCATATGAGACAGGTCACAATATTTGACTCCCAGGTGTTTGCATCATCTTTCGAGACCAACATAAAGTATGAAACAGGGCCTGTTGATTTTATAAAAATGAGAAGGAGATCAAGAGATAAAATGTATGAAATGCAGAGGCTAGTAACAATTACTAATGTTTGCAACAACTGTTCTTCACTACACCCTTTGCATCTGCAGTGAGAATGCCCATAACTTTCAAGTGTGTCTGCACAGATGGGTACAACAAATGTATCAACAACAATATGTTTGCACAAAACTCAAGCAACCTTTTCTGAAACAACTATGTCTGCCACTAAGCCTGTCATCTCCATCAAGGCTAATGCCGAACAAAAAATGATCACAGTGACTATCACATATGAAAAGAAATTATTACAGCCAGTGCTCCTGCAGCCTCACTAACACCCATCTCCACAGAGTGAAATGCATAAAAGAAGCACAAAAGGAGTAAAACAGTACCCAAGCCATCCTGAGTCTGATTTGCCAAGCTGCTGACGTATACAATCTAGTCTTCAGGGCCTCTCCAAAGAGGATCCATCCTTTTGGTTGAATGGGGCATGTCACCCTCCAGTCAGAGACAAGTGCTCAGCTCTGCAGTGGTTCAAATCCTTATCAACTGTAGAGAGCCTCACTGGTTTCAGATAGTTAGAATCAAAACTCACTGAATTACAAAGGAGAGCCAGCAGAGATTGCGGCATGTATTCCCAAATACTATAATTAATTCCACAAAATTTATATGAATACAAGACACTATCAGGAGGCCTGCAGAATTGTCTGTGAAAGGAGATCTCTGACAGAGGGCAGCACTGTTTCCAGCTTTCAGCTACAAAGCACAGATGGATGCAGATGAAAAAAGTAGTTTTCTACAGAGCTGCAACAACACTGAGGTGTTGCCATAGAGACATGGACAAAATTGTGTTACATGATTGGTTGAAGGAGATGCAAGAAGCAAACACACCAAACCCACTGCAACTGTCGGAGATCTTCTTTTACTGACTGTGCTATAGATGGGAGATGGTTACTTGCCAGTTTAATGAGATGGTCACTTGCCAGTTTAATGAGCGATGGAAGTCTTCAGACCATATCAAAAACCATAGCCCAGACAGAGATGAAACCCTTCATAGAAGTGATAACCATTGCCAGCCAGGTTATTGCCCCCAATTGGTGTGAATGCTTGTGACCTGGCACAATAAGATGCATAACACCATATTTTGATACTGCACAAGGGTTACAAAAGAAATCCTCATCCTATTCACAACTGAATCTGGGACAGAAAAATTCTGTGACATTTTGAAGAAGGCCATCTTAAATCCTCTTTTTGAACCAGGGGAGAAGTTTACTCATCCAAGTGGACACATAGTGTTGCTGGAATGAACATCTGGGTTCACAAATCCAGATATATAAGTAGTAGCTTCCATTGTGGGTTCAGGAGGTATAAATACATCAGTGATAGCTTCGCCCTGCTGTAGGTGGCTTTACTACAGTCTTTTCTATTTAAGAAACACCTGTTGGGTGTCCTTTCCAATCTTGTGGGGTGTCCTTTCCAATCTTGTGAAGGTGTACAGTGCCTTTAGGAGGTATATATTTGGACAACTCTATTAATAAGGTTTCTGGTAGTAATTGGCCACCTTAATACAGTCCTTTCTCTCTCGACACTATTTTTCATACTGAGATTATCATGAAGTTTCTTGAAAGTTATAATATTTTCTGTTGCAATTAATAACATAACATCCCCAATAGGGAGACCAGTTCAGTGCTCTTCATTTGTGAGCAACTTTGTACCTTCTCAAATCTTGCAGCTGTTGCTCACCAATAGGAGGTTAGAGGAGTGATTGATGTTGATAGGCATCACATCTTCTCTAGCATTGTCTTTTCATGTCATGCTTCCTGTTCAAGATTTTTCTAGTGTCTACCTATATTACAAGTCAGAGAGTCAGTTTGGAGCATAATAATATCAGTTAGGTTTCTATTATATCTGATAATAAACTTACACAGCTACCCTACCTAAGGAATTGTTAGTGAGAGGTTATAGTACTTTAGGTATCACAAATGTATTTTTCAGAACAGTACACTCAGTTAAAGTTGCTTGTAACTACACATCATCAGCCAAGGCAGTTTTCAGTAGAGCGCAGTTGATGATCAACTCCCACGGTGTGTCAAAACAGGTTTTGCAGTAGGTTATATTCTCACATTGATAAAGAACTCCTCCCACCCATCCTCTATAGATGCCTGTGTCCAGTGGTATTTTGTGGCAGAGAGAGAAGATTTCTCAGCTACTATTCATCTTCAAGAATAAATAATTTTTATTGTCATTCAGATTTCATACACTCATATGAAAGTATATGTATTACACTTATAACTATTTGTTCATGGAATTATACTTATTATTGTTTTCTCCACAGGTAAAGATGGATCTTCAAACTCATATAAACTGGCTAACTGAAAAGAATGATGAAGCTGCAGCTATAATACACAATCTTGAAATGCAACTGAGTAATTCTCACAGCAGTGACAACACTTTCCATACCACTTATATCTCAATGGCCAATTAGTGGTTAAAGGGCTACACACAGAGTGTGCAAAACTGTAAAAGAGAAAGCTGAGGACATGCAGCAGAACTGTACACTGTAAAACTAAAATGAATTTTTTTTGTAAGTGTATGTGTGTATGTATGAATAGATCAAATTTTGTAATTTGTTGTGAAGTAAAAATTGAAGTTTGTCAAAACACTTACAACATCTGTTATTTTGATGTTAAAAATTAAATGTGCTTTTCTGTTAGGGAGGGCTCTTTTCCTCTGACATGTACTTCAATGTCCTTATCTTTCCTTCCATAAAAACTGAACCTGAGGGATAGGTGAAAAATTCTCAGCTTGGTAATGAAATATCATTATTTAAAGAAAATTTGCTACTCACCGTATAGCAGAGATGCAGATAGGCACAACAAAAAGACTCTCACAATTAAAGCTTTCAGCCATTAAGGCCTTAGTCAACAATCAACAGTTGGTGTGTGTGTGTGTGTGTGTGTGTGTGTGTGTGTGTGTGTGTGTGTGTGTGTGTTGACAAAGGCCTTAATGGCTGAAAGCTTTAATTGTGAAAGTCTTTTTGTTGTGCCTATCTGTGTCAGCATCTTCACTATATGGTGAGTAGCAACTTACCTTCTCATAATATTGTTACATTCCATCTTGGATTTTCCATTGTTAATATCATTATTTAACTATACCGTTTGTGAACTTCACTCTTGTGGAACTTCATCCAGCTATCCCTAAAATGTGATTCTGGAATGCCTGCAAAAAATGTTCATCAACAGCTGCCATAACTATTTTGTTGGATTAAAGTTGTTTTCCAGCCAAAAATTTCTCAGTGGAAGTCACAAGATGGCAATTTTTGAGTATTTCAAAGTTGCGTACTTCAGATCACTCAGTTTTCCCATTGCCAAAGTTCTTATGGACAGATGCTCTGTCATGACAGAAGGATGCCTCCCCTCCATCCTCTTTTCCTAATCCATACTTCTATGCAATACTGTCCTCCTGAAGGCTTGTGTAGTATTAGCTAGTTATTGTTTTATTCCTCATAACATAATCAAAAAGAATAATTCATTTCACATCCCAGAAACTGTAAGGGCCAAGTCATGTGGGTTACAGAATAATCAAAAATTGTCCACGTTCAGCTATTAGCAATAAGCCTTGTAACTTAGACTGAGAAATACAACAGCAGGAGACAACACAAGTCGCTTTTGCCAGCTCGGTATGTGGCCATACACATTGAAAACCCACTGATGTCACACTCACTGATTGTGAATTAAACACAATAGAAGGTGCAGTCACATGCCATCTGTAAGTAGACAAGCCAAAATGCAATAAATAGTGGCCATCAGTTGAAAAGTAAAGGAGAGTTCCAGCCAGCAGCACAGTTTGACCTTGGTGTACATTGAAACCAGCACTTCAGATGACTACCAGCCCTTAGCAGAAACTACGTGAGTGAGAAAACTTTTCCTCAGTTAAGCTTGTACAATAAAAAGGACTTTTAAAACTTGCCTGGCTGTACCGCTAGACTGTGGTTGCATGTTTTGTCTGTACATCTGCCTACATGTACCTATTTCTAGTCGTCATTGTCATTATAACATATAACTGAACTTATGGGTTCGATTACAGCAATAATAACTGGCTCCTTTCATGATTCATTGTTTGAATTCCATCTTTAGACATTACTTATGTGTACCCTAAACATAATAAATGGTTAGGCTGGTGTGGGCATTTGTCTTTGTAATTGCTTTAGCATCTAGTAATAGTGTGAGGTTATAAACCTTGTCTTTTAGATTTATGTTCCGATGTGTCTGCCACTGCCAGGCACAAGTAAACAGGCCAGGTATCGAGAATAAACAAAAGTTTATTGAACACAATTTCCACAAAAATGTTCTTCAACAAGGGAAACAAAATGGATGCTAGTCCTTCAGTAAGTAAAACAAAATAAATGATGGTTCTTAAACAACAGAGCCACATAGACTTCTGGATTCACAAAGTAAATAAATAAGTTCTGTGATACTTGAAAGAGTTTGTGCTTCAGTGAGCACAACCTTGAAGTCTCAGAATATTTACGTTAAAAACAGTGAATTGAGTTTCCTGTAGTTAACCACTCTATAATGAGCAGAGTCTTGAAGTCCTAGTAACTTATGGTTAAAATAGAAAAGTAAGTTTCTCACATCATGTTTAGAACCAAAGTCCAAATTCAAGGTTCAGCAAGAAGGATAAACACACAACTCTTACGGTGTTCTTCACTGGAGAATTTTTGAGAGCCAATAATAATGAAATATCTTACGTCTGACAAGGATAGAAAGTTCCATTTTGACATCATCTTGTCAGCTAGAAGAACAACAGTACAATTTACCAAATCTCAACAAGCATGTCATTGATCACTGGTCTCAGCTGAGGAGGCAGTGTGCAGTCCAAAAGTCAGTAGCTCAGTCCTTGGCACGGCACAGTGGAGATCAAGTTGCTGGCTGTAACAGAACTGCTCTCCGGAGCTCATGCACCTGCCTTAATAGCTGCCTCATGAATGGATATGTGCAGGCCTATTTTTGACAAGTGACATGGCAGATACATGAAGAGGTGTGGTTTGGCAACAACGTCTGCCACTACTGTGTGTGCCTCCTGGTGACCTGGCATGAATGCTGTTGACGCCCTCTGTTCCAGGGTTGTGAAATTCCATGTCATCTGCACTGTAGGGGCTGAGCTTGCAGCAATCTGCATCATGAATAAATTAATCATGGTGCCTTCACATCTGATATCTAGGATTCCATGGCACATTAAGTAGGCCCCAGTACTCAAGTTACAAACCAATGTCTGTTCTCTTTGGCATGTATGTGTAAACAGGTGTAGAAGCATTAAAAAGCAGACCTAAAGCCAAAACAAAGTCTTATTTCCATATTAACATCGTATCTACCTCCTTAACCTGACATTCAAGGTCAGTTTGTACTGTCTCACATCACAGATATCTAAAAAGCCTCAGCTTGATCTTTATCACCGTCTCAACGCCACAAATAGGTGCTCACGTGCTAAAGACAGATGACCTAAAATCCCACATTATCTTCAACCCATGCCACCTCCAGTCTGATTCTGGAATTAAAAATAAGCATGTTGTGATGTATGTCAAGTTATGATATATAAACTGGTGTCACATTGGGGTTCAAGCTTCAGTACCCGGCTGACTACCTTAACGAAGAAGTAGGGTGCCTCATAGTACAAAAGATGGGACTTTCTCTGAGGACACCTTGCAAGTCTAGTCTTAGGACCAATTGGCTTGAGTTTTTTTTAAGTAGATCAGGTAGAGTGAACAGACAAAACATTCCTTTCTGGTGTACAGCAGGAAGGAAGAGTATGGTGTCGGGAGATCATCTGCCATCTCTTTTCACAGAGCTATGAGAGAGCCACTAGTAGCCTGCAGCAATGAGCAGAGGATGCATGCTTTCACAGCAGTATGCCAGAAGATAGTGGTCACCAGCAACTGAGTAAGCTGCACTTGTGTGATGATAACATTATGTTCCAGTGTTACACCTCTAGGGGGTGCCAAAACAACCCACCTGACCAACAAATGTAGTGAGTGAGTCACAACATGGAATGGAAACCTATTCTGGAGCTTTGAGAAAGGACAAAAATATCCCCTATATGAATGAAGAGGTAAGTAAAGCCTCCACCCAGCAGACAGTGTTATGTGATGGATTTAAATTAATACCTAGAGCTTTTAATGGGAATTAAGATGGATTTAGAGAGTTCTTATACAGTTGCCACTAAACATTCAAACTAATGCCACACCATAGTCATAGTGTGCCACTGAAATTTGTTATCACTAGGATTGTGGAATGTACTGTAACTAGTCTGACTACATCAAGTTCTATGTACCAAGTGTAATACCTGATACAGGATGTTTGATCATGCATTTTGCGCTCTTCCTTTTTAATAGTCATAAATTTTGTAAATATTTCTTGTAAAAAGTTGTCTTGATTACTTTAATGAATGTAAATGTCAGAGAGTTATGTAAGCAGGAGAAATTTAATAATCTTTGACCAATGTGGTTATTATCTTTGTATTTAACAAACTATGGATTATCAATTGGTAAAATAAAAAGTTGCTGTGGAGTAGTTGGTCGAGACAAGTTGTGTATGGACACATGTGCTCAAAGTTGGATGAGTGTTGCCCATTATGGATAAATAACAATGCTCAAAAGTATCCTTTTATAACTGTGAACTTCAAAAATAAAGTGTTATTTAAAATTTGTAAAACGATTTGAAGAAGATATCAACAAAGCAAAAACTGAAACATGTTCATTGTTTTGATTAGAACTGATGCAACAAGATCCAGCCTGTGAACTTCTGCAAATCCAAATATTTTGTCAATATTCTACAGGAAAGGAAGAAAGGAGAGCCCTACTGTGAACCACAATTTTACCAGCTAAGTACCAATTATTTTGATCAGTTAACATTTCTGGACTTTCCACCTTGCTTGCTCAGTGTGTTGTTATAAAGGACAAAGTATATGTCCTGAAAATCAGCAGAGACAGAATTTAATCAATTAATTTGAATCAGTAATTATAGGGTGTGGGTCAGACTATGAGGATTCTAGTCTGGGATAAACTGAAAATAATGTATATATGAATAATCAAACAATACTTTTCAAGCTGTATTATTGTTGATACTCTTACTGGATAATACCACAAAAAATACATGTCATTCCAGCTTAAAAGAGGACTTAATTTGAGGTTTGAAAGCCAAGAAAGACAAACTGGAATTAACAATCATGAGCAGCGTTATAGAAGACAACAGCAAGTTGAGTACAAAAGTAAATTTATTTACTTTTTTATCTTTTTTTGTTTTGTAGTGAACAGAAATAAAAATGATCATTTTAGGGCCTAAAGAAAATTCAGAACAGAGGGGCAGTGAATTGCATAACAATGGGGACAGTGAAGTGTTTAATAACTGGGACCTAAGTGGAACAGTGAAGCACGAAAATTTATCATTTGTGGAACCCGACTTTGTTGAGAAAGATGATGTAATGGAGAGAGATGAACAACTGGGAGACGACTGTAGTAAGATAGCCAATTTAAAGCAGTTAACGCTAGATATAGGCAGGTCGCTGAAACTGAACAATCAAAAGAGGGGCCATAATAATGGACAATGGATCAAAAGTTAATGAGACATCTACTAAATTGGACAAGGCTGAGGTATGGGTGGGAGCCCTGGAGACAGGAGTTGTAGTAGCGGCCCCTTATTGTTACAGGGCCCACACAACTGACATGCAAGATGGGTTACTGATCCCCTTTCAGGAGCACAGAGAGAAACATAGCCAGTGAACAGAAAAAATAACAGACTTTTCAAATAAACATGGAACTACTTTGACAGACAACATGTGACAGTGTTCCACCAATCAGAACTCATATAACTCATGTAGCACTCCGCCGACCTGGCTTTGTAAGCATGCCTCGGCAGTGTTTACCAACTGCTAGGGACAGCTGCAGCCAGTACTTATGTGGGCCCTTGCATTGTATTCATTCACCATAGCATTGTAGTAGCACATTATATTTTGCATAGTAGATTTTGGTCAGTATTTCCTTCCATTTTTTTGTCTTCCTTATCTTGCCACTACAAGAGTTGTGGTTTTTGTTCTGCTTGTTCTTGTGTTTTAACACTTATTGTATGCCAAGAAGGCATTTTGTTTAATTGTAATAAAGTGTGTTCAAATTGACTGTTAGCTCTTTCCTGCTGATTGCAGGACACTACAGTTATTATTGATGAGGATGGGATTTTCATTTTCGAATGGAATGACCTCCACAAAGGAGCTTCTTCAGTCCTTGGTGGAAACTCTACAGCAGATTCAGGCAATGCTCATGCCTTCCGAAATTCACTCTCATTCTCCAGCATTGCAAGAGGTAGCTCATAGAGTTGATTCCATCACAGGTAAATTGAACACGTTGCATAGATGTCATGCTACCTGTGGACATGGCTTCGCATGCCATTGATGGCCAAGTATTCTCCATCTTTCCCCAGTCAGGTGCCCATTTACCTTGGAGGTCGTGGATATTCCGGTGGTGTTCCAAATTGACAAGGCATCATCCATTTCTATTGGGGATAGAGCCGCACACTAACATTTGGGCTCTGGCTTTATCCCTGTACACCCGTGCCTTGTGCAGTTTCAATGATCACTCTATATCAGTTGAGGGCGTTTTTTTCCACACCAATCTCTTACAACTGTTGTTCCTTCACCGCTCATTTTTTGGTGGGCACATCCCCCGGCGCTGCTAACCTTCTGCGTGTGGACATTTGTGGTCATCTGAGTTCATCAGTGCAGGACGCAGTACAGGCGGTATCGGTTTCCTCATCGGATACCCTCCTCACCCCGTTGCTCTGCAAATACAAAACATTATTCTCATCCTCCACACCAGGGGTGAAGGGTTTCACTGCATATGTTCAGCTTCTTCCCTCTGCTATTCCTCATTTTCTTAAGGCCCACATGGTCTCATTTGCTCTCCAAGACAGGCTCCAGGTGGAACTTCACAGCTTACAAGACGAAGGCATCCTTTCTCTCATCATGCACAGTCGCTGGGTGACACCTATTGCGATAGTTGAGAAGCCGAATGGTGCTTTACGCTTCTGTGGCAATTTTAAGGTCACTGTCAAGTCTCAGTCCATCACTGATACCTAACCTGTCCCATCAGTGGATGACATACTCACACGTCTTGTGGGCTCAACCATTTTTACCAAACTTGATTTGTCCGATGCTTATTTGCAGCTGCCATTGGATGAGGAATCGCAGCAGACCGAAGTCATCACCCCATGTGGCCTTTTCCAGTACAAGCTCCTCCTGCTTGGCATTGCCAGCATACCTGCCATTTACCAACATTATATCGAATGCCTCACACGGCAGGTGCCCAGGGCAGCAAATTATCTGGATGATATCATCTGTGGTGGACCTCGAGGACAAGCTGGATCGGATGTTTCTTCCGAGGCTGACCTGCATTGCCAGAA
Organism: Schistocerca americana; assembly: GCF_021461395.2. NCBI lineage: Eukaryota > Metazoa > Arthropoda > Insecta > Orthoptera > Acrididae > Schistocerca > Schistocerca americana. Next base: position 944,714,993 of record NC_060121.1, on the reverse strand, counting down.
AGAAAAGTGTGAATTTTTTCGCAAGAGGTCAGCTACTTCGGGTTCACGATTGATGCCCGTGGCCTACATGCCTCTCACCAACATGAAGCAACTGTAATCTGTTCTCGGTCAAATCAACTATTATCGGCATTTTATACCCCACACTGCTAAGATTTCAGTGCCTCTGACTGGGTAGTTGCACAAGGGTGCATGATGAGTTTGGAACACGGCATGTGAGCAGGGTTTCACATGTCTCAAGTCAGCTCTCTCCTGCCCTCCTTGTCTGGCCACTTACAATCCTTCCCTGCCCCTCATTGTTGCCACTGATGCCTCAGACTATGGCCTGGGTGCAGTCCTCTCGCAAGTGGACGACAATGTTGAGAGGCCAGTGGCTTTCACATCCAAAAAATTCACCGACACTCAAATCAAATATAGTCAAATTGAAAAGGAAGCTTTGGCGCTGGTTTTTGCCCTGATGAAATTCTATGATTTCGTGTATGGTCATCATTTCACGCTGCAGACTGGCCACAAACCTTTGGTTTCTTTGTTTCACCCGGATGCTGCTGTGCCCACCCAGACAGGACGACTTTGATATTGTCTACCACACCTCTGAACAGCATGCAAACAATGATTTTCTGCTCTGGCTGCCTGCTGGGACAGGCTGTGAGTTGACACCTACCCCTTGGTTTGTTTTCATGTGGAACTGGGCATGAACGCAGATCTGGATGTGCTTCTGTTGGATGCCGATGCAGTCCGGTTGGTCACTGCTCAGGATCATATGTTGCAATGTCTCTGCCATCAAATCACTGCGAGTTGGCTGACCAGCTGCCATAGCATCCGCGATGCAGAGGTCCAGCATTTTTGGGACCATTGGTATAGTCTCTTTTTCTGCAGTGGCATCATCCTTTTGCATATTGATTCTGATGTTACCCGGGTAGTCATACCGCATGTGTTGCGTTGCCGTATCCTCAACCTCCTCCATGCAGGCCACTGGGGCATCATCCTCACCAAACAGTTTGCCTGCTGACACCTTTATTGGCACGGTTTGGATAAAGAAATTGCTTACCACATGTCAGACACATCAGGTGGCAACATCCCCGCACCAGTATTTTTCAGGACCGGATGCAGCTGCTCCATGGGAGCATACCCAGTTGGACTTTGCAGGACCGTTTCATGGTTCCCAGTAGCTCATACTTATCAACTGTGGGTCGGGATACCCCTATGTCTCCCGCATGATGAACACCACTTTTGCTGAGACAACCAAAATTCTACAGTGTCTCTTTGCTGTCAAGGGCCTTCCTAAAATGATTGTTATGGATAATGGTCCACAGCTTACTTCCTCCAATTTTAAGCAATTCTGTACTGCCAATGGAATTTACCTCATCCATACTGCCCCATTTCACCCTGCGTCAAATGGCCAGGCAGAGCATTTTGTGTGGACGTTCAAGACCCAGCTCAATAAGCTGATGAGCCATCACCTGCTGGAGGAGGCCATGCTTCTCTTTTTGGCTACATCCCGTGCCACCCCCCATGCAGGTAAAAGTCCAGCAGAGATACTTCACAGTCGACCTTTCACTCTCCCTTATCTGTCCTGGTTCTCTCCCTTATCTATCTGTCCTGGTTCCTGAGGTTTCTCACCCTCCCGCCTGCACACCAGCACACTCCTTTCATGTTGGGCAGGAGGTCTGGGCATGGACCTTCTCTCATCCACAGTTGCACTGGGCATCTGTGGTCATCACCTAGCTCTGCAGCTGGGCGATGGCGTATCTCCAGTGGGCTGATGGTTCAACCGCCTGCCAGCACCTCAACCAGCTCCACCCTTGTCTGATGGAGCATGACGCTCTGGGGGAGCTGCCAGTGCCTATCGCTGACTGCCCTGTGGCGGAACCTCCGCTTCCGCCTCTGCCTGAGCTGCTGTCTCTGCTGCCTGCTGCCCGTGCTGTGTTGCCGACTGCCCCTGCTGGCCACGAACCCATGGACGTCAATCAGGATGCCCCTATTCCAGTGGACATTTGTGGTGCTGTGCATCTTCTTCCCACGGGGAGAAATATTGTAGCAGCCCCTTATTGTTAGAGGGCCTGCGCAACTGACACACAAGATAGGCTCCTGACCCTCTTTCAGGAGCATGGAGAGAAACGTCGCCAGTGGACAGAAAAATAACAGACTTTCCAAACAAACATGGAACTACTTCACCAGACAACATATGAGAGTGTTCCACCAATCAGAACTCATGTGATTCATATAGCACTCCACTGACCTTGCTTTATAAGCCTGCCTAGAGCATCAGACCGGCAGTGTTTACCAACCACAAGGATCAGCTAGCTCCGGCCAGTACTTACACTAGCTGTTGCATTGTATTCGTTTCCCATAGCATTGTAGTAGCACGTTATATTTTGTATTTTGTAGAGTACATTTTGGTAAAGAATTTTCTTTCGTTGTCTTGTTTTCCTTATCTGGTTTGCCACCACAAGAGTTGTGTTTTTTTCTGTTTGTTCTTGTGTTTAACAGTTGGTGTATGCCAAGAAGGCGTTTTTCTTTAATTATAATCAAGTGTGTTCAAATTCACTGTTATTTCTTTCCTGCCGACCGCAGGACACTACATGAGTGGAGGAAATTGATAAGGGCTTACTAAACAAATGGAACTATTAATAGAAGAGCTTGCTACTGATAGGGAGAAAAATAAAAGCGCCCTTGACAAAGTACATTCGCAAATCACTGCTGTCATTGAAAATACATAGAAAAATATTAACATTGTCGAGGAAAACATGAATGTGAAGCTACTTACTGTTAACAGTAGCCTAGAACAGAAAGTAAAATCGGTTGATTAAAATGTTGAACTCAAACATGTAATCATCAAAAATTACATAAACAACTTAGAAAGTAATTTCTCTCATCTAGCTAAGAAAGTAGAAAACCTAAATGCAAACATTCTCAGTAGAAGCATAATTAATAAACTGGTATGATGTGTATACACCAATGAAAAACCTTTCTGGCGAAGGTAGAATGCATCCTGTAGATTTATGTAGCACTGTAAAGATAATTTTGTGCCAAGCATGATGAGGTGCATGAAAATTAAGTTCATTAAGGAGTAGGTACTGGGAGATGAAGAAGCTTGCACAGGATAGAGTAGCATGGAGAGCTGTATCAAACCAGTCTCTGGACTGAAGACCACGACAACAACAACAACAAGGAGTTTTTAGAGAGAGAAGCATTAGTTGGGAGCTCCAACGTCAGGCGCGTAATGGGGCCCCTTAGGGAAGTGGCAGCAAGAGAGGGGAAGAAAACCAATGTGCACTCCGTGTGCATACTGGGGGGAGTCATTCCAGATGTGGAAAGGGTCCTTCCAGATGCCATGAAGGGTACAGGGTGCACCCATCTGCAGGTGGTCGCTCATGTCGGCACCAATGATGTGTGTCGCTATGGATCGGAGGAAATCCTCTCTGGCTTCCGGCGGCTATCTGATTTGGTGAAGACTGCCAGTCTCGCTAGCGGGGTGAAAGCAGAGCTCACCATCTGCAGCATCGTCGACAGGACTGACTGCGGACCTTTGGTACAGAGCCGAGTGGAGGGTCTGAATCAGAGGCTGAGACGGTTCTGCGACCGTGTGGGCTGCAGATTCCTCGACTTGTGCCATAGGGTGGTGGGGTTTCGGGTTCAGCTGGATAGGTCAGGAGTCCACTACACGCAACAAGCGGCTACACGGGTAGCAGGGGTTGTGTGGCGTGGGGTGGGCGGTTTTTTTAGGTTAGATGGCCTTGGGCAAGTACAGAAAGGGCAACAGCCTCAACGGGTGCGTGGCAAAGTCAGGACATGCGGGGACCAAGCAGCAATCGGTACTGTAATTGTCAACTGTCGAAGCTGCGTTGGTAAAGTACCGGAACTTCAAGCGCTGATAGAAAGCACCGAAGCTGAAATCGTTATAGGTACAGAAAGCTGGCTTAAGCCAGAGATAAATTCTGCCGAAATTTTTACAAAGGTACAGACGGTGTTTAGAAAGGATAGATTGCATGCAACCGGTGGTGGAGTGTTCGTCGCTGTTAGTAGTAGTTTATCCTGTAGTGAAGTAGAAGTGGATAGTTCCTGTGAATTATTATGGGTGGAGGTTACACTAAACAACCGAACTAGGTTAATAATTGGCTCCTTTTATCGACCTCCCGACTCAGCAGCATTAGTGGCAGAACAACTGAGAGAAAATTTGGAATACATTTCACATAAATTTTCTCAGCATGTTATAGTCTTAGGTGGAGATTTCAATTTACCAGATATAGACTGGGACACTCAGATGTTTAGGACGGGTGGTAGGGACAGAGCATCGAGTGACATTATACTGAGTGCACTATCCGAAAATTACCTCGAGCAATTAAACAGAGAACCGACTCGTGGAGATAACATCTTGGACCTACTGATAACAAACAGACCCGAACTTTTCGACTCTGTATGTACAGAACAGGGAATCAGTGATCATAAGGCCGTTGCAGCATCCCTGAATATGGAAGTTAATAGGAATATAAAAAAAGGGAGGAAGGTTTATCTGCTTAGCAAGAGTAATAGAAGGCAGATTTCAGACTACCTAACAGATCAAAACGAAAATTTCTGTTCCGACACTGACAATGTTGAGTGTTTATGGAAAAAGTTCAAGGCAATTGTAAAATGCGTTTTAGACAGGTACGTGCCGAGTAAAACTGTGAGGGACGGGAAAAACCCACCGTGGTACAACAACAAAGTTAGGAAACTACTGCGAAAGCAAAGAGAGCTCCACTCCAAGTTTAAACGCAGCCAAAACCTCTCAGACAAACAGAAGCTAAACGATGTCAAAGTTAGCGTAAGGAGGGCTATGCGTGAAGCGTTCATTGAATTCGAAAGTAAAATTCTATGTACCGACTTGACAGAAAATCCTAGGAAGTTCTGGTCTTACGTTAAATCAGTAAGTGGCTCGAAACAGCATATCCAGACACTACGGGATGATGATGGCATTGAAACAGAAGATGACATGCGTAAAGCTGAAATACTAAACACCTTTTTCCAAAGCTGTTTCACAGAGGAAGACCGCACTGCAGTTCCTTCTCTAAATCCTCGCACAAACGAAAAAATGGCTGACATCGAAGTAAGTGTCCAAGGAATAGAAAAGCAACTGGAATCACTCAATAGAGGAAAGTCCACTGGACCTGACGGGATACCAATTCGATTCTACACAGAGTACGCGAAAGAACTTGCCCCCCTTCTAACAGCCATGTACCGCAAGTCTCTAGAGGAACGGAGGGTTCCAAATGATTGGAAAAGAGCACAGATAGTCCCAGTCTTCAAGAAGGGTCGTCGAGCAGATGCGCAAAACTATAGACCTATATCTCTGACGTCGATCTCTTGTAGAATTTTAGAACATGTTTTTTGCTCGCGTATCATGTCATTTCTGGAAACCCAGAATCTACTATGTAGGAATCAACATGGATTCCGGAAGCAGCAATCGTGTGAGACCCAACTCGCTTTATTTGTTCATGAGACCCAGAAAATATTAGATACAGGCTCCCAGGTGGATGCTATTTTTCTTGACTTCCGGAAGGCGTTCGATACAGTTCCGCACTGTCGCCTGATAAACAAAGTAGAGCCTACGGAATATCAGACCAGCTGTGTGGCTGGATTGAAGAGTTTTTAGCAAACAGAACACAGCATGTTGTTATCAATGGAGAGACGTCTACAGACGTTAAAGTAACCTCTGGCGTGCCACAGGGAAGTGTTATGGGACCATTGCTTTTCACAATATATATAAATGACCTAGTAGATAGTGTCGGAAGTTCCATGCGGCTTTTCGCGGATGATGCTGTAGTATACAGAGAAGTTGCAGCATTAGAAAATTGTAGCGAAATGCAGGAAGATCTGCAGCGGATAGGCACTTGGGGCAGGGAGTGACAACTGACCCTTAACATAGACAAATGTAATGTATTGCGAATACATAGAAAGAAGGATCCTTTATTGTATGATTATATGATAGCGGAACAAACACTGGTAGCAGTTACTTCTGTAAAATATCTGGGAGTATGCGTGCGGAACGATTTGAAGTGGAATGATCATATAAAATTAATTGTTGGTAAGGCGGGTACCAGGTTGAGATTCATTGGGAGAGTGCTTAGAAAATGTAGTCCATCAACAAAGGAGGTGGCTTACAAAACACTCGTTCGACCTATACTTGAGTATTGCTCATCAGTGTGGGATCCGTACCAGATCGGTCTGACAGAGGAGATAGAGAAGATCCAAAGAAGAGCGGCGCGTTTCGTCACAGGGTTATTTGGTAACCGTGATAGCGTTACGGAGATGTTTAATAAACTCAAGTGGCAGACTCTGCAAGAGAGGCGCTCTGCATCGCGGTGTAGCTTGCTCGCCAGGTTTCGAGAGGGTGCGTTTCTGGACGAGGTATCGAATATATTGCTTCCCCCTACTTATACCTCCCGAGGAGATCACGAATGTAAAATTAGAGAGATTAGAGCGCGCACGGAGGCTTTCAGACAGTCGTTCTTCCCGCGAACCATACGCGACTGGAACAGGAAAGGGAGGTAATGACAGTGGCACGTAAAGTGCCCTCCGCCACACACCGTTGGGTGGCTTGCGGAGTATCAATGTAGATGTAGATGCAGATTATCATGCACAAACCAAAATTTTTGTACTGACATCTCATTTGAAGCTTTTGAAAAGAAAATTTTAAAATTTTGGTCAGAAACAGAGCAGGAACCGGTGTTTTGAATGGACCAAGGTACAGTGAGGAGAGAGAGACTATGAAATAATTTTGCAGGAAACGGATACCCAAATTAGCGCACATTGGTAAGCCTTTTGATGAACACACTATGATTGATGCTTTAAGACATAGATTACTATCTGATATTCAGTGGGATCTAATTTATGGACCTAATGATGCACTCGAACAGCATTTAAAGTATGTTGACAATTGGATAGCACTTTGGAAATAATAGGAAAACAGCACCATAGTTACCACAGTTTTGCACACAAAAACGGAAACAAAATTGAGGAAATAATATTTACCACAAAAAAGAACACAAATACTATCACCATCACAACAACTTTCCACCAAAGAATCACATTAGTCATGGTGAAAACAATCAGTATCACCAGAATGGCTATCACACCACAATTTGCCACAGGAATGATAATAAAAGTTTGAACACAGAAACAGACATTGGAACGATCATCACAATTCTAGACAATGCCAAGGTGCAACTGTACATGAAGTACATAAAAAAAAAGAGTAAGGCTCCACTGTTGGTCCACAAGTTATGAGCAGAGAAATGCCATAATAGTAAACAGACCAAACAATATAATTATCCACAGAAAATTATTTTAAGGAAATGTATTATCCACAATGTGCCATTACAGTAGAGAAGAATGAATGCCACACATGAAAACAAAAAGACACAATTGACAACACATATGGTAACATTGAACATGAAGTAGAAATGAACTTGTAGATTTTTATGAATGGGCAGAAAACAATTGTTTATGAGAACATATAACTGAAGTAGGTAATGATTTTTGGGATCAGTCAATTTATGGAAGAACCGGGTAAGTCAGAATAACATACTGTGCTATGTGAAAGTGACTCTCTTGAATGTGGATATGAAAATGATGCTGTGTTTAAGAATGATTTGAAAGGTAATGATTTTTGTAGTATTATTTGTGTTAGTAAATATGAAGATGATGATGATCTTATGGGGAAAAGTGAGGATGGAAAGTATTTTATATATTTTAAGGAAGAAGTTGAGGCATCTGATGAGGAGGAGGAGAATGAGGTTCATGACAGTGCCGTAGAAATATCTAAGATGTAGTTGAAAAAATGAGTAATTGTAATGATAGTGTAAAAGCTACTAAGTTCCTGTATTTAATTTCTAGTAAAATGTTACATCCCAGTGGTGAACATACTTTAGTTAACTGCTGTGAGTTTAATGATAACTTTTTGGCTGAGATGACTAGTGACGAAGTGTTCTTTTATAATTTGTAGTTAAATAATAGGACAGTTCAAAATGATGAAAATTTTAGAAAAATATTAACCGTTTTTTGGCTGAGATGATTAGTGACGAAGCGTTCTTTTATAATTTGTAGTTAAATAGTAGGGCAGTTCAAAATGATGAAAATTTTAGAAAAATATTAATCAACGTATGTTCAACTTTGTGTCCAAACTGATGGCACAAAATTAAGTATGATCTCTCTAAACAACTAAAAGATAAGTTCATGAGTGAAGATCTATGTCAGCCGTGAAAGTGATTATTTTGAATTACCGGTGGTTGGAGTTAAAATCAGATGTAATACAGGCAGACATGGAAAAACAGTGAAGAATCAGGATCTGATTACTTTTAATATTGAAGGAGTGCAGTTTACTCAAGAATGTCTTATAATTGCAGAACTTCCTTTCAGAGGATTTAATACCAGGGATAAATAGAATAGGAAATGTCAGTGTAGACGTTGATTGGGGAGGACAGAAGCTTTGTATTCCAAGACCAGATGGAAGCTGTATTGTAACCAATTTTCTCAAGTCAGATTTCAACAGTAATAGCGAAGTTTACAGTAGTAAGTTTTTGAAAAAAGGAGGAGGTGTGAACTATGACACTCTGGTACAGACACAAATGAGACAGAGTTTGAAGAATTTGTTAACACTAAAGTAGGAGAAGCTGGTCAGCTCAGTGAACATCAAAAAACAAGAATTAAGATCTTTACTTTGGGAGTACAGTGATGTCTTTAATAATGTGCCAGGAAAAGTAAAAGCTTACTCGTGTACTTTAGAGTTGAAATCTCAAGAACCAATTTTTTCCAAGACCTTATAGTGTACCATCTGCCAAAAGACCAGTAGTAGACAAAGAATTACAAAAAATGGAAGTAAGTGATATTTAGTTATGAAGTGTGAGATTGGTGTTGGATTCTAGACAGTTAAACAAAATTTTTATACAGAGAAACAGGCCATGCTGTAACACTGATGAGCTTTTACACAAATTTAAGAACATACAATTGATGTCAACCCTCAATTTCACCTCTGGATTTCACTTGGTGCCATTAGCAAAAGATTCAAGAAAGTATACTGCATTTTTATACAGTGGTTGTTATCAATTTGTGGTGTATCATTTGGTTCGAATTAATCTGTTGCTGAATTTATTAGAGTTCTGCATCACGCACTTGGTAGAGAACTTGTATCACAACTGACACACTATATAGATGATGTTATGGGCATTGGACAAGACTGGAATGAACACTTTCAACTTTTGAAAAAAGTGTGCAATAAACTTAGACAAGGGAGAATGACACTTAAATTAGAGAAATGTAAATTTGATGTGCTGGAACTTAAATTTTTAGGTCATGTTATTACTAAAAATGGAATTCTTCCTGATCCTCAGAAAATAGAAGCCATTTCCAAATTTCCAGCACCCCATAGCAGAAAGCAGTTAAAGTCATTTTTTGGTTTATGTGGATTCTGTCGAAAATTTGTTAGTAATCAAAGTTTGAATACAACATGTCTGAGAAATTTATATAAAAAGAATACTGTGTAGTTTTGGAGTGATGAATTTAAGGAAGCTTTAGAATGTATTATGAAAGAAATGAGCAACAACACTTAATACATAGACCTGATTTCAGTTTGCCTTTTTGCTTACACACTGACAACAGTAATTATAGACTAGGTGCTGAGCTACTTCAGGAAAAAGAAACTGATGGTAAAATTACACATTGTGCAATTGCTTTTGGAAGTATAATATTATTCAAACATCAAAAATCTTACACCTTTATTCAAAAAGTGTTATTGGTTATTCACTGGGCATTTGACAAGTTAGGTGATAAAATCAAATTATACTCAGATCACAAACCATATGTTTTTACTGCAATTTGACTATGAAGTAGTACACGTCAAAGGTACTGACAATGTTGTTGCAGATGTTTTATTTAGGGTACCTTGAGGTGCAATTAATAAATTATATGATCAGGATGAGGAAAAGGAGTTTAAGATGAGATATATGAAGGTTGTTCATGATGAAAAAGTTATTAGGGGCATGTATAGCAGAATCGGGAGAAACCAATATCATGATTCAAACTGAAGGTTAGTCAAAAGCTGTTTAGGTAAGAGAGGTTATGAAAAAAACAGGATAAATTTTACGAATGTACAAAAAGCAACACTGTTTAGGAGGACTGATTCTGACTCTGATAACTGAAAGTTATATTGGCCAGAGGAAAAAGCTGAAAAATTAAACAGGTATACCCATGAATCATATAGACTCTGTGGCATTCAGAAATGCATTCAAAGTCACAAGAGACTGCTTGTTTTTACAATATCGCTAAAAAAGTAAGGAAAGAATTGTCATCCTGTGATAGATGTCAAAGGGTAAGGGTAAGTGATAGGACATGTTAAAGTGTAATCCAGAACATAATTACTGAAAAACATATGGATCTGGAAGCTATCAACGTCTATGGATCTTTGCCCAAGTGTAAAGGTGTTCACAGTTACACTTTTGTTATGGTTAACATTTTTTCCAACTCTATGAAATTGCCATGTCAGAAATGCCACAAGCAAAGAGATTATTTATAAGGTTGATAAGGATTACTTTAAAGTATCCTACTTGGTTTGAACATATTAATGATTTTGAAGACATCATGAATAGCATACAACACAGTTCTACAGTATTTACATCTTTTGAGATTATGTTTCATAAGAAACCTGCAATCCTATCAGAGTTGATTAGATACCCACCATATACAATTTTGTTTACATAGGAAACAGAGGAAATTGTCAGAGAAACCATGAAGAAACAGGGAGAGGCACCAAAATGGAGGCATGACAGTAAAGTTCAAGTAACACAATTTATGATAGGGGATTATGTACTTGTGAAATCACATGAAAGATTTAGAATGTTAATAGCAGAACTAAAGAAATTCTTTGACATATGCATTGGTCCATTCTAAATTGTTGAAAATCTGCATCCTTATGCATACCGTTTGATTTATCCAAAATCTAGAAAACTTCTTTGGTTGGGGAATATTACCTTGTTAAAACTATACAAACAAAATAGTAGGTTATTTGAAGTCTTGTGTTTCATAATGAACTTGTTGATTAAGAAAAAAGCTTTTCCTGGTAAACATAAATTTAGATGCTAAACTAGTAACTTTGTATGAATTTAGATTCAGGTATTTGTCTTTAACTCTATTTATGCTAAAGTATATGCAAATATGTTGTCTCGATGTCACGATTGTAACCCTCAGAGGGATATACACTTCTTTGTACTTTATGTAGCTGTTGTAGTACTGGCCAGCTGGAGTGGCCGAGCAGTTCTAGGCACTACAGTCTGGAACCGCGCAACCACTACGGTCGTAGGTTCAAATCCTGCCTCGGGCATGGATGTGTGTGTTGTCCTTAGGTTAGTTAGGTTTAAGTAGTTCTAAGTTCTAGGGGACTGATGACCTCAGAAGTTAAGTCCCATAGTGCTCAGACTGTCTCATGTTGGTTTTTTTGCTACAGCTTCTTCTACTATCTTTGAACCTATCAATGTTTTCTTCTACTGTCAGTGCTATCTTTTCTTTTCAATAACACTAATCATGATGTAACACTTACATATTTATCTATAAAATGTTTACATATAAAATGCTGTGTATTGATTGAACACTACGTAATTTATCTACTTGGATACAAGTACGGGGAAAACTTGGGAATTTTTTCATCCGGGAGAAAACCAGGAAAAATCCAGGAATGTTTCATTGTTTTTGTTTTCAATTAAATTTGACTGGTAAGAACCGATACTCTAACAAAGGATATTACTGTATCCTGCTACTGCAAAATAATAAGGCAGCAATAAAACAAGAATGAGAGAAAAAACAAAAATACAACTTAAATTGCAACGGAAATGCACCATATACCAGAACAAAACACATTGCTCATACAAGCATCTGCCAATGGCAAAATGTATCAAAGGCTTTAGGAAGACTATGAAATGCTTCGTAACAACAAATTGCCTCCAATGAACATTACATCACAACTGTTTGCACAGTTGAGTAGCACCTTCTCCCACTTCTGGCTACAGAAATGTGGCTGTTTGGTTGTTGGCTGTGTAAGCAGATGCAGCAAGCAGCTAGATGCTACTGGGAAAAATTTTACTGGAGCACCCAAGCTGCCAGATTCATGCATGCGCAGCAGGCCTGGATCTAGGAGGGGTGGGGGGGGTGAGAGGGGGGGGGGGAATTCATATTCTTGAGGGCGAAAAAAAAACTTTGTTTCACAAAGCACCTAGCATCCAGCACACATTGATGTATCGATTATTCACATGACTTTGAAACGCATCCCTGTCGGTTTTTGAACATATCCTAAGTTGATTTCCAAATAAATCATAAGATGATTTGTGAATGCGTGCATAGTATATGTGCTGTCTCTGTCAGGGGAATCCTTGTCACATCTAGAAATAAACTTTCCTGCAGAGTAAAGGGGCTATACGAGCTGAGCTGAGTAAAGCCAAACGGATGAATGCCAACCACTGTCTAATTACGTGGTTGACTGGGTTTGTGAGTGATGAGTGTTGTTATAATTAGTAGCAAAATCCATAGATTAAGACTACCAGAGTGTTAATAAACAACTAATAGGAATAACAGGTAAGAAAGATTACATATTATCTTCTCGGTGTATCCAAGAAAACGAAATTTTGACAGAAAGTTTTTGGCCAGATCACTATACTAGTAAGGGCTAGTGTTACAGTCCTTGGCTAGCAGCTGCTTTAAGTTCTAAGATGCTCAAACACAAAGCAAAAAAACGTATGAAACCTAGCTTCAAACTGTTAAGTGTATATGTGTGAAAACAATACGATGGTGTGCGTGTGATGAACTAAAAATGGCAGCAATTCGTGTATCGTGAATTTTCTGTGCTCAATAACATCATAAAAGCAGCAAGGAACTTACTTTTTTGATGGATGTCAGATGTACAGCTGGTCGCCCCATTGAATAAGTGAGACTGATGAGGTGAAATTTATTCCTCGGGTAGCTGATATGGAAACCAGTTGTCAACCCATCGAAGATTTCACAAAGGATTACACTGCTTGTAGTCGTTCGAGAATTTCTGTGTAAATTCTAGAACCACTCAGCCTTCTACTGTCTGGAGCACACGATATTCTGGATATGAGTGTGGGATGGTAGAATTCTACCTACTCTGGGTGCAAGGATAAAATCAGTCGCAGGAAGAAGTAGACGCAGCGGTCGGATGGCACGGACAAGTACCTGTTGGGCAATCCATAGATATTTTAGTGAGTGTGTAGGGAAGAATGATAAAGTTTATATGCAGCTCTGTGCTTATTGTGTCATTGACTGTCGTTATTAAAAGGAGAACAGTTGAAAAAGTACTCTTGTAGACCCTGGGTGCAACCTTGTTAGAGGCAAGACTCATTTTATGATTCATGTTAAGAAAGGTCATGGTATCTTAGCCAACTTTCTTCTAACTTTAACTCAATTTGTTTCTTACGTCAGACGGTATGAGAGACTTGCAGCAAGTTACATATTAATGTAGAAAGTGAGATTTTTATTGTGTAAGGAGGTCAAAAATATCATTAGTTGACGAAAAGTAAAGTGTATATGTCTACTTATTTCACAAGTAGAAAAAGTTAAAAAATGTACCTAGCATTATTCAATGGAGGAGAAGTCAAGACGGTTTCCAGCAACCGGCTATTCAGTAAAGAAGAGTGGCTGCAAATTCCAAGTAAGTCGTCTCGTAAAGAAGTCAAAGGTGGTTTGGGGGAATAAGCCGACATAACCCAGATCCACACTCACACTTTCATTACAACACATTAGACCATGGTGACCTGTGTGAAAGGACCGAGAAAACAGGAATTTTAAGTCAAAAATGAGAGAAGATGCCATAGCAACCAAACATAACAAGACAAGGGAATTACTCCTAGAAATTGGAATATATTCAAGTATCCAATGGGGCGAAATTTAAATTGAAAAACATTGCAATGTATTTGGCTAAGAAGAAGTATGCATAGAATGCTTCAGCTAAGTAGATCCAATGTGGTAAGTATACAGCTGTCACACACATCGCGGGGACACCGATGCGGAAACGAACATACATCTGACATCACCGGCACCAATTGCTGTTCACTGGTGCTGACCTGCCTCCACATCCACTCGCCTACACAACAAGAATTCTACGCCAAGTGAGCATGAAACAAAACTTGATTACTTTAGTACGAAGTGGTACAAGATACTGTTATTGTGTAATTATCATATTTAAAGTTAGTTTTAAATGCTTACAAGAGATAAGGCATATAAAATTATGGAAAATATACAACAGGTTGAGAAAATTCAAGACCCAGCTATGGCCATGAAGGTTAGCAAAGAAGTGCATGACTGGGGTGAGTTGATGAATTTAATCAAAGATCAGAGTCTTAAGTTAAACTCATTACATTCTCAATTAAATGCTCAGAGTGCGACTAAGTAAAGAACTAGACTTAGTCAATTCTAAATTAAATGCTCAGAGTGAAACTCTGAGTAGTCAGACAACAAATTTAGGTTTGTTGAACACCAAAGCCGACTCTCAAAGCAAAGAATTTAGTAATCTATGCAATGGTATGGGTGCTCAGAAGACTAAGGTTGACACAATAAGTAATAAAGTAGAGAATTTAAAAGTAGATTTAAAGAATGAGTTGACAAATTCTTTGACCACTCATATAAATCATATGTTACTGACATTAGTCAGAAACAGAATGATACTTTTCAAGATTTATCGAAAATGTTAGAACTTGACATTGAGAACAAATGTAATAATGTAGAATCAGAACTTATTGAAAAGTTAGGATCTTTTGAAAATGTGTACAATATTAAATATAGTGATGTAAGACAGGAAATGAATACTTTGAGAGAGAATGTAGATAAGCATAATGAACTAATGTCAATCATTCAGTCACAAATTACAGGTGTCAATATACAGGTAGATAATGTAGAAAGGAATTTCAAAGAGAAAATAGCTAACTCTGATTTAATACATGTAATTAGTTTGGAGGAGCAATTTGGAGAAATTATAGATACAAAGGTTACCGAGACAATAACATCCAGGAACATGTTGCCTACTCCTTCTTGCGAACTTAATGATACCAAGAATGGTATGAATGACCTGTGGAGAGAAATTAAGCTTATCCAAGACAAAGTAGAAAAAAGGGTAACTTCACCTAATGTTGTGTTAACTAGTGAAGCGGTGACTGATTTGCAATGGGGTGTTAATTCAGGGTTATCTAGACAGTTCCCTAAATTTAAGCTGGACAGAGATGTACATCAGAGTCATTTCTTAAAAAGATTTAACCAGGGTTTGCCAAAAAATTGTGAAGATTCCAAGAAGATCAAGTTTGCTGTGGGGTACCTTCTAGGGGAAGCCTCAGAATGGGGAACAATAAATACTGAGAATTTTTCCTCTTGGGAAGACTTTCAAAAGAAATTCAGAGAGAAGTACTGGTCTGCAAGTGCTTAAGAAAAGTTAATATCAGATCTATGGGTCCCAAAATGTTTAATAATACTTGGGATACTATAATGAAATACTTTGATCGATATTTAACACAAGCAAAAAAAAAAAAAAAAGGGGGGGGGGGGGGGGGGAATACACTATAAAGGGTATAAAATTGTATATACCCCAGGGACATTTAACATTCTGAGTTAACGGGCAGAGTAACGACCGCTGGATCTCAAGTTGTTTTCAGTGTTTCTTCCAAAATAGTTTCCTGCACCAAATTCTTTTAAAATCTTAAACTATTCTGTCATCTATCCCCCAGGCATGTTAACATTCTAAGTTAATGGGCAGAGTAACGACCGTCGGATCCCGAGTTGTTTTCGGTGCTTTTTGCAAATAGTTTCCTGCACCAAATTCCTTTAAAATCTAGAACTATTCTGTAATCTTATTGCTTAGAAAACTGAATATGACTATGAAATAGAGAACAACTTAAGAGAATCACAGAAAAAAGTGATATCTAAATGAAATAAACTAAATAGAGTATTATATTTGTGGAAAATATAATAGTATGTAACAAACTGAACAACTCTTATACCGTAGTGTATAGATTTTCTATTTTGTATAGAGTATTTTATAGCTTTTATGAGATGTGATACAGATGGAAAGGTTTGTATAAATTTTGAAATGGGTGGGTATTGTAGCTAAAAGCATGATTTACGAGAACAGATAAATCATGACTAACACAAAACACACGTAACACCTTTCAAGCAACCCTCACAAACAAGTGTGCCCGATTTTTCATCATTTGCAGTTTCCATATGGTTGCTATAAAAGAAATTATTCAGGTAGTGAAGGGAGATGAAAATTTAATAGTCATGGGTGACTGGAATTCGTCAGTAGGAAAAGGGAGAGAAGGAAACATAGTAGGTGAATATGGATTGGGGGGGAATAAATGAAAGAGGAAGCCGCCTTGTAGAATTTTGCACAGAGCATAACTTAATCATAGCTAACACTTGGTTTAAGAACCATGAAAGAAGGTTGTATATCTGGAAGAATCCTGGAGATACTAAAAGGTATCAGATAGATTACATAATGGTAAGACAGAGATTTAGGAACCAGGTTTTAAATTGTAAGACATTTCCAGGGGCAGATGTGGATTCTGACCACAGTCTATTGGTTATGAACTGCAGATTAAAACTGAAGAAACTGCAAAAAGGCGGGAATTTAAGGAGATGGGACCTGGATAAACTGAAAGAACCAGAGGTTGTAGAGAGTTTTAGGGAGAGCATAAGGGAACAATTGACAGGAATAGGGGAAAGAAATACAGCAGAAGAAGAATGGGTAGCTCTGAGGGATGAAGTAGTGAAGGCAGCAGAGGATCAAGTAGGTAAAAAGACGAGGGCTAATAGAAATCCTTGGGTAACAGAAGAAATATTGAATTTAATTGATGAAAGGAGAAAATATAAAAATGCAGTAAATGAAGCAGGCAAAAAGGAATACAAACGTCTCAAAAATGAGATCGACAGGAAGTGCAAAATGGCTAAGCAGGGATGGCTAGAGGACAAATGTAAGGATGTAGAGGCTTGTCTCACTAGGGGTAAGATAGATACTGCCTACAGGAAAATTAAAGAGACCTTTGGAGAGAAGAGAACCACTTGTATGAATATCAAGAGCTCAGATGGAAACCCAGTTCTAAGCAAAGAAGGGAAGGCAGAAAGGTGGAAGGAGTATATAGAGGGTTTATACAAGGGCGATGTACTTGAGGACAATATTATGGAAATGGAGGAGGATGTAGATGAAGATGAAATGGGAGATAAGATACTGCGTGAAGAGTTTGACAGAGCACTGAAAGACCTGAGTCGAAACAAGGCCCCGGGAGTAGACAACATTCCATTAGAACTACTGATGGCCTTGGGAGAGCCAGTCATGACAAAACTCTACCATCTGGTGAGCAAGATGTATGAGACAGGCGAAATACCCACAGACTTCAAGAAGAATATAATAATTCCAATCCCAAAGAAAGCAGGTGTTGACAGATGTGAAAATTACCGAACTATCAGTTTAATAAGTCACAGCTGCAAAATACTAACGCGAATTCTTTACAGACGAATGGAAAAACTGGTAGAAGCGGACCTCAGGGAAGATCAGTTTGGATTCCGTAGAAATGTTGGAACACGTGAGGCAATACTAACCTTACGACTTATCTTAGAAGAAAGATTAAGAAAAGGCAAACCTACGTTTCTAGCATTTGTAGACTTAGAGAAAGCTTTTGACAACATTAACTGGAATACTCTCTTTCAAATTCTGAAGGTGGCAGGGGTAAAATACAGGGAGCGAAAGGCTATTTACAATTTGTACAGAAACCAGATGGCAGTTATAAGAGTCGAGGGGCATGAAAGGGAAGCAGTGGTTGGGAAAGGAGTGAGACAGGGTTGTAGCCTCTCCCCGATGTTATTCAATCTGTATATTGAGCAAGCAGTAAAGGAAACAAAAGAAAAATTCGGAGTAGGTATTAAAATTCATGGAGAAGAAGTAAAAACTTAGAGGTTCGCCGATGACATTGTAATTCTGTCAGAGACAGCAAAGGACTTGGAAGAGCAGTTGAACGGAATGGACAGTGTCTTGAAAGGAGGATATAAGATGAACATCAACAAAAGCAAAACGAGGATAATGGAATGTAGTCAAATTAAATTGGGTGATGCTGAGGGGATTAGATTAGGAAATGAGACACTTAAAGTAGTAAAGGAGTTTTGCTATTTAGGGAGTAAAATAACTGATGATGGTCGAAGTAGAGAGGATATATAATGCAGACTGGCAATGGCAAGGAAATCGTTTCTGAAGAAGAGAAATTTGTTAACATCGAGTATAGATTTAAGTGTCAGGAAGTCGTTTCTGAAAGTATTTGTATGGAGTGTAGCCATGTATGGAAGTGAAACATGGACGATAACCAGTTTGGACAAGAAGAGAATAGAAGCTTTCGAAATGTGGTGCTACAGAAGAATGCTGAAAATAAGGTGGGTAGATCACATAACTAATGAGGAAGTATTGAATAGGATTGGGGAGAAGAGAAGTTTGTGGCACAACTTGACTAGAAGAAGGGATCGATTGGTAGGACATGTTTTGAGGCATCAAGGGATCAGCAATTTAGCATGGGAGGGCAGCGTGGAGGGTAAACATCGTAGAGGGAGACCAAGAGATCAATACACTAAGCAGATTCAGAAGGATGTAGGTTGCAGTAGGTACTGGGAGATGAAGAAGCTTGCACAGGACAGAGTAGCATGGAGAGCTGTATCAAACCAGTCTCAGGACTGAAGACCACAACAACAACAACAACATATGGTTGCTAGTATTTCCTTTGGGGACCTCAAAGGGTGAAGGTAGGACAAGTCTGTTCTGTAGGAGGCGATTTAACACCAGACCTCCTCCGGCATCTCACTCAAGTACCTGAGGGGAAGAGACCCTAGGGAAGGGGGGAGGGTAGGGTGTCCTGTCTTTGGGGCTATCATCTTTCTCTTCTTCGATCCCTACATCCATATCTATTTTTTCCTTTCTTACATCTCATTTGAGAACCTGTCTATTTTTTCCCTCTTTTCATATTCACAAACTTGTATCCCTGAAGTCCTTCGTTATTTCCGTAGTTACTAAAAACCTAAATCTTATCTTTAGATAAGAAGGCTGAAGAATCAGACTACACGAACACATATACACAAATATACACTTCTACACAAACATTGAATCACATAAGAGGATGCCTGTCACAAAGTGAGAACCGCCAAGTGTTTTAGGGAAAATGTGTGTACATATGGAAATATGCACTCATATATAGGAAACTATGATGGTTCTACTTTGAATATACATAAGAAGAGGTGCACATACATAATGAACAACTATAAAGTAGTAATGAGTAATAGATAAATAAGAGGGAGGCATGAGCAAAGAAAGAAAATTGAAGTAGGAGTAGAATTAGTCATGTTGATCATTAAGAAAAGGCAGCATAATAAGTACTCTGATGAATTGAAGGATAGTGGGACCTAAATAGTATATGTCTATAGAAGTTGATAAGTATGGCCGGATTCTAGAGAGTAAGTGATATATTAATTAATGAATGCAAAGTTTAAAATAGATTTATATCTTTACCAGAAGATACTTAATTATGGTATATATAGAAATATATACTAGGGTAATGAACCATGAGGCCCATTAAGAAAGGATAAGGGGGGCATACCCACCATTCACAAACTTAAAGGGCAGGCGTACCTACATGGTGATGGGATGATCTGTGGCCTAAAAAATAGGGATGTTTTGTAAGGGGCGTACCTACCAGAATGGAAAGAGGAAGTGCTCTCGTAAGGACAACCCACAAGCAAGGAATAGGTGCTGATCCTAGGAGAAGGGGACAGTATTGTGACAAAAGTTGCAAATTTTATAGGGATTATTCTGGGAAGTGTGAATTCTATGGATGACTAGCATTATTAGGTTTCTTGGAAACAAATGAGTGTCAAAAGTACACTTTCATTTCATTCAGAATTCCTACAACCTACAAATAATGAAAATAGTACATACTAGAAAAAAGGTAGTACAAAAGATAAGAATAGAAAATAGATTACTCTTGTGTCAAAAACACTTGAAGTTTACGACTGAAAAAAAGGGAGGGGGAATAAAGAAAAGAAAGAGAGTCCTCAAAATTCCTAAATATTAGTAAAACTGACTAAAACCACGAGTAAATGCTCATGTCTTAAGAACAAAGTAAAATAAGAAAAGAGTAGAGAAACAATAAGTGAAAGATTGTTCAAGAGAGGACAGAGAATTGTTATCGAAAGGAAAGATTTGGGTATAAACATATGTAAGAAATGTATACTGTTAAGAAATGAAATGTTATTATGAGTGATATTATTTGCATAATGATTATGTATAAAATATCGCGTGTTCAATCTGAGTGAGGGGGGGGGGGGGGGGGCGTGTATGTAGTGATTCGAGAATTTATATGTAAATTCTAGAACCAATCAACCTTCTACCATCTCGAGTACATGATATTCTGGGTATGAGTGTGGGATGGTAGAATCCTACCTACTATGTGTCACATGTTTTTGTGTGCAGGTTTGAAATCAGTCGGGGGAAGAAAGTAGACACAACGGTCGGACGGCACTGACAAGTACCTGTCAGGCAATCCATGGATGTTTTGGTGAGTGTGCAAGGAAGAACCATGGAGTTTATATGCATCTCTGTGCTTATTGTGTCATTGACTATTGTTATTAAAACAAGAACAGTTGAAAAAGTACTCTTGTAAACCCTGACCTTGTTAGAGGCAAGACTCATTTTATGATTCCTGTTATGAAAGGTCATGGTATCCAAGCCAACTTTCTTCTAACTTTAACTCAATTTGTTTCTCATGTCCGACAAGATGAGAGACTTGCAGCAAGTTACTTATTAATGTAGAAAGTGAGATTTTTTATTGTGTAAGGAGGTCAAAAACATCATTAGTTGACAAAAAGTAAAGTGTATGTGTCTACTTATTTCATAAGTAGAAAGAGTCTAAAAATTCCTGTATCTAGCATTATTTGATGGAGAAGAAACCAAGAGGGTTTCCAGCAGCCGGCTATTCAGTAAAGAAGAGTGGCTGTAAATTCCAAGTAAGTCATCTTGTAAAGAAGTGGAAGGTGGTTTAGGGGAATAAGCCAATATAACCCAGATCCGCACTCACACTTTAAGTCATCAGAATGTTAGATGCTGAATACGAGCTTCAAAAATTTATGCAGTGAAAGCTGCTGTAAACAGTGATACAGGCACTCTGGCCTCTTACTGAACATGTGATTGCCAACTGCGACAATAACAGACATTGGATTTTGTGTGCCCATTCTTCACAAGCTAAACACTGTGAAGATGCTGACTGACAACAATGGGACTATGCGGTTACAGGAAGCACTTTGTTAGGATTTGTTAGGAGGGAAAACGTATGTATGTGTTAAAAGCTGACATGCCCATATAAATTGATAACCATTCAGGATAACTCCAATGGCTCAAAATTAAGGCTATGCCCATACCGGCCAGGATTGTCTACCCTCAAAAAGGTAAATAAGCTCAGACACTGTGCATCTCCATATGACGTCAGTGCACAATGAGGGACAATTGCACTGAATCATATTATTTTTATGCTCCTTTCTTTTATTATAAGCTATACATAAACTGAATGAGTTATAGACATCATCAAAGGTAAATTAATGAGATGCTTTGTGGCAAGGATAATGTTTTGATACATTGTTAAATAGTAAGAAATACGCTCTTCAATTTACTAATTCCTGTCTCTTCACCCTTTTTGTTTCAAATAGTGGTAGCTTATGGACATATGCTTAGATCTGTTGTAGCAGCATTGTTAAATATGTGTATTTCAACCACACATTAAAAGTGTTACAAAAAGTTATTGGGGAATTAATATTTAATTGCACAGTTAAGAGGTAAACTCCTATCTGTTCATCACTGACACTGCCGAGATCATGCATCAACACATTCAGAGCAGAGAAGAATAATTTAGATGGTATCTGGAGGAGCGTTCCTGCATCAACAGTGTCACAATCAAGGCTAAAAACAATGGAATTAATGTGAAGCAGTATGTAATGCAAATTATATTTATTGACCTTGAATGTATTCATATTAAAGGTCTGCTGATGTTGCTATATCAGTTAAAGTTCACCCAGAATTTTGTACAGATTCATAAATTACATGCAAATTTCTTTCAACTATTCTTTCCAATCGATTTTTCTATTTATTCTAGCAATTATTAATCGGTTTCCATTCCCACATAATACCTGTTCTGTTCATATATATTATGGTATAAAAAGTGTGAGTTATTTGACCTAATCTTGGTCATGTGTGTTATTCAGTTAGCCTGTAATTAATCAGTTACTTAGTTAAACAAGAAAGAAGATATCACAGAGGGTATTCATAAAATAAATTGAACTTAAAGAACTAGTACTTAGTCTAAGTTGATCGTGAAAAATTACATAAATACATACAATTCAAAGGTAATCAAGTTGCAGATTTGCTTCCCGGGATATTCCTGAAATCTCATGTTGAAGTCAACAAATGGCATAAAGAAAAGGGTTGCATCAACAGAAACATATGCATATGGAAAAAGAGATAAACAGGTTGGGTAATCATCAAACATATGACACAGTATAAAAGATAGAAGAAAATTGCGGCATGTTAAGAACGAATAAAACTGAAGGCAGATTCCCCATATATTTTCCTGTCCTGAATACCACCTCCAACCCCACCCCCCTCGCCACGGCCCCAATATCAATGAAGGTAATACCCAGATGTAGGTATTGTCATACAGCAACAAAACATAGCATAAATACAAACTATCATAATAGGCTGTATAACATCAAATAGACATGGTAATAAAACATGAAGATTAAACAAACTAACCCTAATACACTACTGAAAATTAAAAAGAAACTTAAATGGTCTGTGTGTTTACACAAGAAGATTGGTTGGTTTTGGGGAAGGAGACCAGACAGCGTGGTCATCAGTCTCATCGGATTAGGCAAGGATGGGGAAGGAAGTCGGCCGTGCCCTTTCAGAGGAACCATCCCGGCATTTGCCTGGAGTGATTTAGGGAAATCACGGAAAACCTAAATCAGGATGGCCGGATGCGGGATTGAACCGTCGTCCTCCCGAATGTGAGTCCAGTGTCTAACCACTGCGCGACCTCGCTCGGTACACAAGAAGAAAACCAAAATTCTAGACATCAAAATAGTAAGGTGGAACATCCAGTTCCAGACAACTATCATGACCAAATTACATAGTATAAGATACAAACAAGAATGTCAAAATTATGAAACAAGACACCAGGAGTCAAATAGGACAAAAGCATATACATATATACATGGAACAATCAGTTCCTGTTATCATCATCAGTTCATTTGAAGAATGTCACATCAAACATCGACTCAAAATTCCCTTCTCCCTAAATCACATTTCCACTATACAGAACAGGATTAGTGAACAAACGCCCAAGATTCATCAACCACACACAATGTGTTCAAAATTTCAAGATGTTCCCACACCAAGGCCAGAATCAAGGAGAAATTCAAGCAAGACAATGTAACGTCTATTAGCAAAGGACATATTTTGTAGTAAAGAGAGAACATTGTGCATCATATTCTGTTATTGTATGGAATTATGTAATTTTTTTATTATTATTTATTTTAGATAATATCTGTGTCGGCGAGTACTGAAACCGCACAAACGATTAATATCATACAAAGATAAGAATAT
Source organism: Schistocerca americana (assembly GCF_021461395.2). Taxonomy (NCBI): domain Eukaryota; kingdom Metazoa; phylum Arthropoda; class Insecta; order Orthoptera; family Acrididae; genus Schistocerca; species Schistocerca americana. The sequence continues at coordinate 944,691,289 of NC_060121.1, read as the reverse complement.
ACCACTAGTATAAATAATACAGAACGAACATTAATTTCTCTGTCTTCTTTTTGGAGTTGTACGAGCAAGATAGTCTGTGACGCTATAGTATATGCTAACGTAGTCTTCTTTTGTCAAGGTCGATGGATGTACGCCATTACGTACTCATTGTAAAAGGTGTGTATTAGTTAACATATTTGAATGTTTTGAATAGAGTTATTTAATGAAGCCCCCCCCCATGAACCATGGACCTTGGCGTTGGTGGGGAGGCTTGCGTGCCTCAGCGATACAGATAGCCGTACCATAGGTACAACCATAACGGAGGGGTATCTGTTGAGAGGCCACACAAACGAGTGGTTCCTGAAGAGGGGCAGCAGCCTTTTCAGTAGTTGCAAGGGCAACAGTCTGGATGATTGACTGATCTGGCCTTGTAACAATAACCAAAACGGCCTTGCTGTGCTGGTACTGCGAACGGCTGAAAGCAAGGGGAAACTACGGCCGTAATTTTTCCCGAGGGCATGCAGCTTTACTGTATGATTAAATGATGATGGCGTCCTCTTGGGTAAAATATTCCGGAGGTAAAATAGTCCCCCATTCGGATCTCCGGGCGGGGACTACTCAAGAGGATGTCGTTATCAGGAGATAGAAAACTGGCGTTCTACGGATCGGAGCGTGGAATGTCAGATCCCTTAATCGGGCAGGTAGGTTAGAAAATTTAAAAAGGGAAATGGATAGGTTAAAGTTAGATATAGTGGGAATTAGTGAAGTTCGGTGGCAGGAGGAACAAGACTTCTGGTCAGGTGACTACAGGGTTATAAACACAAAGTCAAATAGGGGTAATGCAGGAGTAGGTTTAATAATGAATAGGAAAATAGGAATGCGGGTAAGCTACTACAAACAGCATAGTGAACGCATTATTGTGGCCAAGATAGATACGAAGCCCACACCTACTACAGTAGTACAAGTTTATATGCCAACTAGCTCTGCAGATGACGAAGAAATTGAGGAAATGTATGATGAAATAAAAGAAATTATTCAGATAGTGAAGGGAGACGAAAATTTAATAGTCATGGGTGACTGGAATTCGAGTGTAGGAAAAGGGAGAGAAGGAAACGTAGTAGGTGAATATGGATTGGGGCTAAGAAATGAAAGAGGAAGCCGCCTGATAGAATTTTGCACAGAGCACAACTTAATCATAGCTAACACTTGGTTTAAGAATCATGATAGAAGGTTGTATACATGGAAGAACCCTGGAGATACTAAAAGGTATCAGATAGATTATATAATGGTAAGACAGAGATTTAGGAACCAGGTTTCAAATTGTAAGACATTTCCAGGGGCAGATGTGGACTCTGACCACAATCTATTGGTTATGACCTGTAGATTAAAACTGAAGAAACTGCAAAAAGGTGGGAATTTAAGGAGATGGGACCTGGATAAACTGAAAGAACCAGAGGTTGTACAGAGTTTCAGGGAGAGCATAAGGGAACAATTGAAAGGAATGGGGGAAAGAAATACAGTAGAAGAAGAATGGGTAGCTCTGAGGGATGAAGTAGTGAAGGCAGCAGACGATCAAGTAGGTAAAAAGAAGAGGGTTAGTAGAAATCCTTGGGTAACAGAAGAAATATTGAATTTATATATAAAAACAAAGATGAGGTGACTTACCGAACAAAAGCGCTGGCAGGTCGATAGATACACAAACAAACACAAACATACACACAAAATTCAAGCTTTCGCAACAAACTGTTGCCTCATCAGGAAAGAGGGAAGGAGAGGGGAAGACGGAAGGAAGTGGGCTTTAAGGGAGAGGGTAAGGAGTCATTCCAATCCCAGGAGCGGAAAGACTTACCTTAGGGGGAAAAAAGGACAGGTATACACTAGCACACACGCACATATCCATCCACACATACAGACACAAGCAGACATATTTCAATATTGAATTTAATTGATGAAAGGAGAAAATATAAAAATGCAGTAAATGAAGCAGGCAAAAAGGAATACAAACGTCTCAAAAATGAGATCGACAGGAAGTGCAAAATGGCTAAGCAGGGATGGCTAGAGGACAAATGCAAGGATGTAGAGGCTTATCTCACTAGGGGTAAGATAGATACTGCCTACAGGAAAATTAAAGAGACCTTTAGAGAGAAGAGAACCACATGTATGAACATCAAGAGCTCAGATGGAAACCCAGTTCTAAGCAAAGAAGGGAAAGCAGAAAGGTGGAAGGAGTATATAGAGGCTCTATACAAGGGCGATGCACTTGAGGACAATATTATGGAAATGGAAGAGGATGTAGATGAAGATGAAATGAGAGATACGATACTGCGTGAAGAGTTTGACAGAGCACTGAAGGACCTGAGTCGAAACAAGGCCCCCGGAGTAGACAACATTCCATTAGAACTACTGATGGCCTTGGGAGAGCCAGTCATGACAAAACTCTACCATCTGGTGAGCAAGATGTATGAAACAGGCGAAATACCCTCAGACTTCAAGAAGAATGTAATAATTCCAATCCCAAAGAAAGCAGGTGTTGACAGATGTGAAAATTACCGAACAATCAGTTTAATAAGCCACTGCTGCAAAGTACTAACACGAATTCTTTACAGACGAATGGAAAAACTAGTAGAAGCCGACCTCGGGGAAGATCAGTTTGGATTCCGTAGAAATACTGGAACACGTGAGGCAATACTGACCTTACGACTTATCTTAGAAGAAAGATTAAGGAAAGGCAAACCTACGTTTCTAGCATTTGTAGACTTAGAGAAAGCTTTTGACAATGTTGACTGGAATACTCTCTTTCAAATTCTAAAGGTGTCAGGGGTAAAATACAGGGAGCGAAAGGCTATTTACAACTTGTACAGAAACCAGATGGCAGTTATAAGAGTTGAGGGACATGAAAGGGAAGCAGTGGTTGGGAAGGGAGTAAGACAGGGTTGTAGCCTCTCCCCGATGTTATTCAATCTGTATATTGAGCAAGCAGTAAAGGAAACAAAAGAAAAATTTGGAGTAGGTATTAAAATCCATGGAGAAGAAATAAAAACTTTGAGGTTTGCCGATGACATTGTAATTCTGTCAGAGACAGCAAAGGACTTGGAAGAGCAGTTGAACGGAATGGATGGTGTCTTGAAGGGAGGATATAAGATGAACATCAACAAAAGCAAAACGAGGATAATGGAATGTAGTCGAGTTAAGTCGGGTGATGTTGAGGGTATTAGATTAGGAAATGAGGCACTTAAAGTAGTAAAGGAGTTTTGCTATTTGGGGTCAAAATAACTGATGATGGACGAAGTAGAGAGGATATAAAATGTAGACTGGCAATGGCAAGGAAAGCGTTTCTGAAGAAGAGAAATTTGTTAACATCGAGTATAGATTTAAGTGTCAGGAAGTTATTTCTGAAAGTATTCGTATGGAGTGTAGCCATGTATCGAAGTGAAACATGGACGGTAAATAGTTTGGACAAGAAGAGAATAGAAGCTTTTGAAATGTGGTGCTACAGAAGAATGCTGAAGATTAGATGGGTAGATCACATAACTAATGAGGAAGTATTGAATAGGATTGGGGAGAAGAGAAGTTTGTGGCACAACTTGACCAGAAGAAGGGATCGGTTGGTAGGACATGTTCTGAGGCATCAAGGGATCACCAATTTAGTATTGGAGGGCAGCGTGGAGGGTAAAAATCATAGGGGGAGACCAAGATATGAATACGCTAAGCAGATTCAGAAGGATGTAGGTTGCAGTAGGTACCGGGAGATGAAGAAGCTTGCACAGAATAGAGTAGCATGGAGAGCTGCATCAAACCAGTCTCAGGACTGAAGACCACAACAACAACAACATTTAATGAAGCCTTGCATTATTATTTGTACTAGCTTGCTTGGAATATTATCCCATCCTTTTGAGATATTTTCAGTTATTTAAATATTATCCGTGGTGCAGAGCTGCGCTACGAACGAACGAGCCGCTGCCGCGGCGCATTCAAACTGCATAAAAAGAAATCGATCATACCGCAAAGAAGCGGGAAGGTAATAGTGAAATAAAATCATCTCTTTCAGCTTCCGGACTTGCAGAGCAGAGCAGCAGATTTTATGATGTGTTTTGCAGGTTGACGCGGGCTGCTGATAATATATTACTAACAGTACAAAAAAGATAATTTACCTTCGTACCATAATAGGAATTTCGCTGTGCTTAGTTCTTGTCTGGCAAACCTTATAGTGAAAACGTATTTTTCTCCGACAATAGTCTCATGTTCTTGTGCTAGTCGTGGTAATTATTGGTGTTTTACTCTTAACAAAAATCCACTGCAAAATTATTTTGATGATGAACAATCTTTGCGAACTGTAACATAAATATTTCATAACAAAATAATTTTTCATTTTCAATAACTATAAAGTAGGGAAGATATGTTGACTTTTATAGTGAGTTACAGTAACGACAAATGTTCCTTTAATAGAAAGCCAGTTACAGAACAATAAGAACCCAATATATTCTGTTTTGTTGAAAATTAATGATTATAAAGAAATTCATGGCACAGCATTAATAAAAGGTATTTCGCGGCTCTTTTCGTATATGCGTTGTTACGCAAATAATAATAATAAAACAAAGCAAAATAAGAGAAAAGAGTTTTTACGAAAAGTGAAACGAACGCGAAACTGGCGCCCATAAACGCGGGGCCCGAATTTGCAGTGGCCACGAAAATAAATGTTTATGTAATTTCTTTCAGTGTCTATTGTTATATATATGTATGTATTTAGTGATAAATGTATGTATGTGTATCATGATTAATGCCATGTATTAATGAATGTACAAAAATTCTTTCATGAAACAACGCACCACTGCAAACGAGTCAGAGGAAACGATCCTGATAGTACTGAGAAACTGTAACGACTACATAATCCGGGGGCAGCCGAACCTCGAGATCAGATAAACTAAAGGTAAGACTACAGTGTAGTTGTCCTGTTTGTAGAAGCTTAACTCCAGTGAAGTGATCTCATATCGCTAGTGGTGTGTAGTTTGATGTTAGTGTTTATGACAGGACAAAGTTGATTGTAGATAGTAATTTTTAGTGTGCCGTGTATTGTAGATAAATTAACATATTTTGTGTGCAAGTGAAAAAACTGTCAGATCTTGTGTTCGAGTAGGTAATTTATGAATATGGTTAAATTGCGTAGTCAACGTCCGAGCAATATGGATACTGAGGAACAGCCATTAGTTAGTGCAGGAAATGTAGAAGCGGGTGCATTAAGCAGTACAAGTACTCTCTTTGAGGAGATACAATGCGAAAATGCAGGGGCACAGGAAGTGATGCCACCGCCCACCAGTGCTCAAGGAGAGGTAGATAAAGAAATTACATCACCTCCAGAAAAGCAGGAACCAGAGAGTGGTAATCTGCCTGGTGGGAATTCACTTCAGGCGATATTAGAGCGCGTGCTGGATTACCAGGCAAAATTTGCGCAACAGCAAGCCGAGCGAGATCGCCAGCAAGCTGAGCGAGATCGCCAGTTAGCAGAAAATTTACTTGCCCAGCAAGCTGAGCGAGATCGCCAGTTAGAGGAAAAGTTTCTTGCCCAGCAAGCTGAGCGAGATCGCCAATTAACAGAAAATTTACTTGCCCAGCAGGCTGAGAGGAATCGCCAGCAAGCGGAGCGAGATCGCCAGCAAGCTGAGCGGGACCAGCAACTTGTGCAATCGTTAGAACATATGAAAAAAGAGATTGCCTGTATGAAACAGAATTATGAGTCGATACCTAAGGCCGTGCAGGAGTTGACTGTACAGGTCAACAACCTGCAAGTAGCAAACACTAACAGGGTAGACGAGATAGGTGTCTTAGCCAACCGATTAGAAAAGCTAGAAATAGATTCCACACAGCTTGTAGAGCAGAAGTGGAACGAACAAGCAACTAAAATTGAAACCGAATTCAACTCATGGCTAGAAGTAAAGGAGAGTGAGATCGACAAAAATATTAATTCTAAGGCACAAGCAGCCATAGCAGATAGAGATCCCGAATCGTTCAGTACCGCAGTAAATAGTCAGGTACAGAACGACGTGCAAACCATCAAACAAATACTCAGTGAGGATATTCCGCAGTGGCAAGTGAATATTAACAAACGGATATCCGACTTGGAAAAGGGTTTAACACAAAGTAGCAAACATCTTGAACATGAAACTATGTCGCCAACAGCCAATGTTTTTGGCAACGCACAAACTTATATGCGACGCAACAATGGTGAATCTTTAGGCGATAATGCGAAGAGCTGTAGCTTCGGTTCGGAGCACACAGCCTATGTCCCAGGAGCAAACCAGTATAGTCCAAAAATATTAGTTGAAGAAAGTTTGATAAAAAATAGGCAATTTCAAACGTTTACTACTGAACGGAAGTCAGTACACCCAGTAGTATTCATAAAAAGCTTTAAAAATATCTTGCCTAGTGTGTGGAATGAAGCACAGAAAATTCAATACGTAATGTCATACATTCAGGGTGATGCAGCATTGTGGGCTGCGGAAGTAGCAGACAGCTGCGTGACATACGAGCAGTTTGAGAGGACATTTTTGTCGAAATACTGGTCGCCTTGTATACAAGAGCGGCTAAGAAAAGAAGTATACAATCCCGAACCGTACTCACCCCGTCTTGGGAATCTGAGACGGTATTTCGAGAAGTACATAAACAAAACGCGTTACTGGGACGAGCCTATCTCACCAAGAGACATAATAAGACTCCTAAAATCACATTTACCCCTTCATATCAAAGAGAAATTAATACACGTACCAGAAAGCGACATGGAACATTTCCTGTCTGTTCTAGATTCAATAGACTTAATCCAGGAAGACGCAAAAGCAGCGTGTGATCACTCGCGGAATAATGGATCAGGGTGTAAACATGACAGAAATAATAGTGCACAAAACCACAACCATGGAAATGGTGGGAGTGGTAACAAGCGGCAAGAGCATTCGCAAAATTGTAATAATGGTAGAAATCAAAACGGGTATGGTCAGCCGTCTCATAATAAAAAGCGTCGGTTTGACGACCGGTACGATTCCGGACTGCCAGGGACCAACCGCTGGAAAAATGCGCGAGGTCAGTGGCATAGCAATTACAATGACGGTAATCGTAATTGGAATCAGAATCAGCGACCAAGCCCAGAGCGGCAGGGTAATGACCGGTACGACAACAAAAGACCACCACTGCTAAACGCGCCTATTGTGCAGTCGTGGCGGCCCACAAACCAAAGCGTAAACATAGTAGAGGTCGCGGATAATAGCCGTCCAAGTACCTCGCAAGCAAGCCATCCAACAAACTAGAATCGGCCTCGATATGCTCTCCATCGCTGGCCGAGGGGTGGAGTGAGAGCAACACGAATGACAATAATATCCCTGGAATACATATGCTGCGACACAACGACGGTATCAGAATGGATAAAGATCTACTGACCGAACCGCATGAATGTAAGATAGATAGCAACGAAAATGTGCAAGCCATAATAGAAGCGAAAATCAATGATGTTGCAGTGAATATAATCATTGACACAGGTGCCTCAGTGAGTGTAATGAGCACAGAGTTGTTTAAAGTGCTAGGGAAGGGACGTGGCATACCGACTTTCCCGGTTAATAATTGCAAGGTGTCTGGAGCTATAAGTGCACAGAGCCAGTTAGTTAAGTACCATGTGCAGGTGGAGATTTGTAAGGAGGGCGAAGCCATAGTGAGCTCGTTCCTCATTGTTAAAGGGTTAAAGGTGGCCTGCATTCTGGGAGTAGATTTTCTCCGTGAGAGGGACGCAGTGATCGACCTCTCCTCGGGAAAACGAAGCATAGTTAATAAAGGTAGGAGGATTGAGTTGTCTATGATGAAATCGAAGGAGGTACTTGTGCCATGTTGCAATCGAATTAACATCAAATGTAGGAGCCCCTGGGTACTACACCTCAATGATTATTCACCTGTGACGGATCTCTATTATCCGAGTATAGGAGATAGAAATTTTGGACCAAATGTTGATGAATTTCAAACCAAAGTACAGGAATCTGAAAGTTTAAGCAACATACAAAAGCAACAGTTGACGCAGCTGTTATCAGAATATAACATGGTATTTGCCGACCGACCAGGAATAGTCAAAGGGTACCACTATCACATAGAGGTGATGCCCCATAAAACATACTGTCGCGCATCTTACTCCATCCCTTGGTCGAGGAGGGAGGTAGTGGCTAAAGAGATTCGGAAGATGTTGGAATGGGATATCATTGAGCCCTCTCTCCCCATACAGTAGTCCTCTTGTAGCCGTGGCGAAAGCCAACGGAAAAATTCGGCTAGTGTTAGATGCACGGGATATCAATAAAATTATTATACCCGTCAGAACTTGCCCAGAAAATTTAGATGAGCAGATACAAAAATTCCACGGGGTGAAGTACTTGACCTCGGTCGATCTTAAAAGTTCATACTGGCAAATCCCACTTACACCAGAATCAAGGAAGTACACAGCCTTCATATTCGGAGGGCGAAGTTACCAATTCAAGGTACTTCCCTTCGGATTGAATGTAAGTGCTGGAGTATTTATTACTGCTCTAGACACGGTACTGGGTCCTGACTTGTTAGAAAAAATCACAGTATATGTTGATGATCTTGTAATCGCGACTGCTACTTGGGACGAACATATGGAATTGCTACATAGAGTAATTAGAGAAATTTAAGCAAGCAGGTGTGACAGCAAATTTAGAAAAGTCAAAATTCGGACGCAATAAAATTAAATTCCTAGGACACCTTATCACGCCGCTTGGTATCAGCCCAGACAACAAAATTCTAGAGGCGATCCGAGAATTTCCGAGCCCCCGAACTAAGAGACAATTGAAAGCGTTCATTGGACTTACGTCTTTTTTTAGAAGGTTCGTTCTTAATCAGTTGTTAAATGACGAGTCATTGTTAAATCTACTGCGAAAAAATGTGCAGTGGGTTTGGACTGACAAATGTCAGCAAGCTTTCGAAGCAATTAAAACCGCCCTGCTGAATGCAAATATTTTGCGGCACCCGGACCTATCAAAAAATTTTTGTCTTGCGACGGACTCATGTTCCTATGGCTTGGGAGCGTGCCTGTTCCAGTGGGAAGAAGGCAACGACCCGGCAACAATAAAGATTATCGGCTTTGCCAGTAGGACTTTAACTAGCTGCGAGAGAGCCTACTCAGCAACCGAACTGGAAGCGCTCGCTGTGGTCTGGGCTGTAAAAAAGTTTAATTACTATCTATATGGGAAGGAGATTAAAGTGTATAGTGACCACTGGGCGTTAAGTTTTTTGATGTCATGCAAGCTATTCCATACCCGACTAAGGAGATGGATGCTTACATTACAAGAATACCGAATAAAGATTATGTACATAAAAGGACAAGATAACATAGTAGCGGATGCTTTGTTGCGACTGCCGGTAGGATTACCGGAGTTAGCAGAAATGCTAGAACAATCCGCCGAGTATAAAGTGCTTTTAGTACGAGACAATGCTTACAGGAAGGATTTTCTATATATATGTCAAAATATGTCTGAACTACAGAGGTCAAATCCGATGTGGGCAAAAATCATTCACAATATTGAAAATGGTGTCAACAATAGAGATGAGCAAGGTTTTAAAATTGCGGACAATATTTTGTATCATAAACTTAGCACGAAAGAAGACTGCTGGGCAGTATGCATACCTAACTAGTCCGTCAAAGTCATAGTATGGCACACGCACTTAGCATGGGGCCATGCAGGGATCGGGAAGTGTGCAGAAATCATGGCGAGAAACTGCCACTTTCCCCGAATGAAACACCAAATTCAGGTAACAGTTAGGACTTGCGCTATGTGTCAGAAAGCAAAACACTATAATAGGTCCACCAAATTTGAACTTCATCCCATAGTTCCACTCCGGCCGCTTCAATTAGTATCTGTTGATGTAGCAGGTCCCTATCCCATGGCCAGAGGAGGTATGAAGTATATACTGGCCATGTACGATATTTTTTCCAAATACTTGGCAATTTATTGTATAAAATCAGCTACTGCCAAAACCATAGTCAGACGGATCAATCAAGAATACTTGCCCCAAGTGGGGAAACCTGAAGCCATAACGATTGACAATGCCACTTATTTCACGGGTCGCACTTGGAAAAATTACATAATGGAACAAGGTATACAGCATATTCTGGTATCCCGGTTCCATCCAGAAGCAAGTATAGTCGAAAGAACGTTCAGAGAATTGAATAAGTTCCTTAGAATTTACATAGGGAATCGACACACAAGATGGCCTGAGTTGGTACCTAAATTTGTAGAAATACACAATTTAACACCCCACTCAAGTACAGGATACCCACCAGTAGAGATATTGAAAGGGGTTAACGAGATACAGAGTGAATGGCTCACGCCTTTACCGAGACTACCAGCCAGGGCAGAAACAAGAGAGGAAAAGATTAAAAAGATGTGGGACAACCTAACCAGCTGTGCTGCAAAGAGAAAAAAGAAGTACGACCGAGGTGTAACTAACAAGCAGAAATACAATGTAGGGGACATGGTGCTTATTCGTAACCGCCCCAAATCCTCAGCCACCCTAAAGCGAAATAGTAAGTGGCAATTGGTATATTCAGGGCCCTTTGAAGTAATAAAGGTGCCACACGAATGTAGCTATTTGCTAGCACATCCCCAGACGGGGAAAATAAAAGGACTGTATCCACGTAAAGATGTAAAATTATTTATTCAGTGACATGTCTGATGTAAATAGTAGTAGTAAGAAGATTTCAATTGTGTTTTAGAGTATAAGTATGTTAGTTTTAAGAAAGAATGTGTGTATAGTTAAAACTTTGAGGAAGTAGAATCAGTAACCTGAGCAATAACAGGCAAATTGAAGACTTTGTTTACAGACAGTGTCATTAAAATACGATATGCTCTTCAAGCAATGAATAATCTTTTTGTTGACAAAATAATGATTAATTTCTTGAATCATTTTTCATTTGTAGTAAGTAAGTACAATTAATGATGCAATCTCATATAATTATGTAACAGATGTAATTGTGTTAGAATTAAGGAACCCTGAGAGGGAGTCTCTACTAGCCAAAAATGGACTTTGTAGTACGAAATAATTATGTGATGTAATGTTTGCTGCCAATAGTGATCTGAGAACGACACTGGAGCAGAATTCAATCAAAAACAAACCCGTTCCGTGTAACCTACGCTTTGTATGTATCGACGCTTCAATGGAAGCCTGTGTACTCGGTACACTTCTTGAATATTAATTACGCCGTACACGAATCAAGTTACGCGGAAACTACACTGTAGTCCTGTAGGACAGATCATTAAAAATAATACTAGTACTAAATGAAGTATTTATTGAGCAATATGTCCAAGTCAAGCTGTCATGCACATGGTAAAATCTGTTTGCTAGATGGGTGATAACCTGGCAAGCTACACTAAAAAAGGAAAAGAAAGCTATGTACCAAAAATCACACACCTTTAAATAATTACAAAAAAAAGCCATATATGTCTAGTAATAGTATTAAAAGTGTGTAATGACAGGGTAACACAATGAACTCAATGTAAATGAGAGTGATTATGCTAAGAACAGTTGTTATGCATTAAAAATAAACTGTGTGCATAAACAATCTAGGAAAGGACGGAATATTGTGTGTAGTAGGGACAGAAAATCTGTTGTACCTGCACCAATATATACGTCGGTATAAGTTAAGTGTTGAGTGACTAACTGTCATAGTGCAGTGCTCAACGAACAATACACTGAGTAAAAACGGTAGTTAATGATCCGTTCGGAGTCGATACAAACAAACATCGCTCAACGGAAACATTTAGTGTGTTTGTGAACCGAAACATTTTCGCGTGTTGAGAGACGCTTTGGCAGCGAATCGACCGTGAAAACAAATGAAAGTGTGTAGTACAATGTGTGTGTGACGAACCCTAAATACCAGTGTCACAAGAGACCCGTTATCATGCCAAAACAGCCTGTGCATACCAGCGAAGCGACGGCGTAATGAACAATAAACGCTTTTAACCAAAGTGCATTTTCTTCCACAGCTAATAATTTGTATCCTTAAAGACAGTACACCGTTGTGGAATATTTGTTTCATGCGTTACGACGGGGAGCCATGCGGAGAAGCAGAGACGGGTGCCGTGCCGCCAGCCAGCCGGTCGCGGAAACCACTGCAACACGCCGACATTGGGGAATGATTCGGCGCGGTTTGCGACTGCTCGGGCGCCACCTCAGCACGCCGTCGCTGTTACTGCGAGCAGGTCGTCGACCTCAGCGGACGTTGGCACGCCGCGTTCCAGACGACGCTACGCAACAATTGCTTCGCGCCGCCCGCTCCGTACGACATTGTTGATGTTCAACCGAACATTACCAACTACGTTGTTAATGTACTAATATGAAAATGATTTATTGGACACGAAATTACGTGACAAACATTTTTTTCTCTTCTTTAGTTTACTGTGTATAAACTCAAAACATTCACTTGTCCAATGATATATGTGATATGTGTTCGTCATATTAGTGAAGCAAACTGACGCGAATGCCATACCATGGTAGAACATTTGTCGTGAGTAAGTGTAGAGACAATCCATTACATTACTGTAAAACTGTTGAATGATTGACTTTCATAGTGACACAGAACACAAATGTGAAAGAGTCTAGAAGGTACATTTTTAACAGAGAGACTAAAAGTTTAACATTGGATAATAAATAACCTTTGTTATCTGTGAACATTGGATAAAGTCCAACCTTTTTTGATGAACAATCAAACCGTGTGTTAAGACAAACCAGGTGAGATGACCATGGCTCCGGCGCAGTTTTCCCAGGTTTTCTGACCGCACGTAGCCCAAATGGGGGAGCCAGAAAACTGTAATGATCCTAGGACTAGGTTTACGGTCACCTCGCAAAGTGTGAAAAAACTATAAAGAGTGTAATTAAAACTATAATGTAAAAGAGCAAAGAAGTGAACAGTGAATATTCCAAACAAGGTGATAGACAATGACAAAACGGACGTTAGTGGCAGCATATTGCCGAACATTCTTAACGTTAGTCAATTGCTGCCAGGGGGCATTGTAACGTCTATTAGCAAAGGACATATTTTGTAGTAAAGAGAGAACATTGTGCATCATATTCTGTTATTGTATGGAATTATGTATTTTTATTATTATTATTTGTTTTAGATAATATCTGTGTCGGCGAGTACTGAAACCGCACAGACGATAAATATCATACAAAGATAAGAATATACCACTAGTATAAATAATACAGAGCGAACATTAATTTCTCTGTCTTCTTTTTGGAGTTGTACGAGTAAGATAGCCTGTGACGCTATAGTATATGCTAACGTAGTCTTCTTTTGTCAAGGTCGATGGATGTACGCCATTACATACTCATTGTAAAAGGTGTGTATTAGTTAACATATTTGAATGTTTTGAATAGAGTTATTTAATGAAGCCTTGCATTATTATTTGTACTAGCTTGCTTGGAATATTATCCCATCCTTTTGAGATATTTTCAGTTATTTAAATATTATCCGTGGTGCAGAGCTGCGCTACGAACGAACGAGCCGCTGCCGCGGCGCATTCAAACTGCATAAAAAGAAATCGATCATACCGCAAAGAAGCGGGAAGGTAATAGTGAAATAAAATCATCTCTTTCAGCTTCCGGACTTGCAGAGTAGAGCAGCAGATTTTATGATGTGTTTTGCAGGTTGACGCGGGCTGCTGATAATATATTACTAACAGTACAAAAAAGATAATTTACCTTCGTAACATAATAGAAATTTCGCTGTGCTTAGTTCTTGTCTGGCAAACCTTATACTGAAAACGTATTTTTCTCCGACAATAGTCTCATGTTCTTGTGCTAGTCATGGTAATTATTGGTGTTTTACTCCTAACAAAAATCCACTGCAAAATTATTTTGATGATGAACAATCTTTGCGAACTGTAACATAAATATTTCATAACAAAATAATTTTTCATTTTCAATAACTATAAAGTAGGGAAGATATGTTGACTTTTATAGTGAGTTACAGTAACGAAAAATGTTCCTTTAATAGAAAGCCAGTTACAGAACAATAAGAACCCAATATATTCTGTTTTGTTGAAAATTAATGATTATAAAGAAATTCATGGGACAGCATTAATAAAAGGTATTTCGCGGCTCTTTTCGTATATGCGTTGTTACGCAAATAATAATAATAAAACAAAGCAAAATAAGAGAAAAGAGTTTTTACGAAAAGTGAAACTAACGCGAAAACAAGTACTATCAAATAAAGGGAAACAAGAAAGAGTATCCAATCCAGTAGAGTTAAACATCATGTATAATTGAGCAAGTTCATAGAGTCATTGGTGAATACTAATGAAGGATGTCAGTAAAGAATTAAATGTAATGCAGTTAGGTAAATTAAATATTGTCGCACTAGGACAAAACAGAAGGGTGCAAAGTAGAAAGGCCAAATCAGAGGAACAAGTTACTAAACACTCAGCAGTGATGGAGTCAACTAAAGAAACAAAACCTGTAACTTCATATGTTCACCAGAAGACTTCTATACAATGACAGAATCCCATTAAATACTTCAGAGGGTCAGACCACAGAGCACAACTGCATCAAAATCTACAGAATAATAAATATGGTGCACTACCTCCTTCTCAAAGCATCATCCAGTATGTGTAAGGTGCAAGACACACTGTATGAAAGTGCATCAAGTGTGTAATGACTGTCAATATAAGCATCATAATAGTCATTCAGAGGCATCGTATTTGTGTATGTGAAAAGTATAAAGGCATATTAGTGAAAAAGTATATTAACCACGAGTCAGTCATAAGCATTATCAAAGTGTAAGTATCTCTCAGGAGCATTATATTCACGTATATGGGTATATTCACAATGAATGTGAAACATGCAAAAAGTAAATTCAGTTATCCAATCCTCCACAGTTCTACTGATGATCCACAGACTCAAACATCATAAAGAAAGATTTGTGTAATCCAGTGTAAAAGGAATGTAGTCTTGCTGTGTAAAACTATAGAAGCAAATACCACATTAGCCAGTGACCTTGCATTTGTCACACCCATGATGTGCAAAGAGTGTACATCCCCCTAAGGGTGCAAGTTTATGATGAATGTAAGGTTTCAATTGAACAGTATTTCTAAACCAAACACTTTTTTTATATTGGGTAAATAAGTCAATAAGCATTAGGATTTTGTATCTCAGAAATTTCAAAAGGTCCAATGTTTGTTTCAAAAAAATTCTTAATTTCTTTGTTTATTCCTTAGACTTCTCATAGCTTTTATATAATACTAGGTCACCAACTTTGCAATGTGTTACTTTTGTGGCGTCGATTCACGGATCGATAGCCCAGAACATCATATGTGTATTATGTCTTCAAGTTGATCTTTGTTTTTTATACTTCCGGGACCTCAGTTCCCACCTAGTCTTTAACTTGTACGTTATTGATGATTAGAAGAGAGAACCTTGGTCATTACCTTACCACCTTGATATCTCCTTCAGTGGTGACCCCGAAGTTCGAATAATCCGTCGAACCGAGTAGAGTGACTACCGCGCCGACTTCCACCAACAGATAACAACTTCAACGTTAATTATCCGCCTATGAATGCACAAATGTAAAACCGGTAATAAATTCAGTCAGCCTCAGGATCGCTGTAAAAGAAAAATGTTTCGCAATTCACTGCTAATTTTACCTGCTCCCGATTTACGGGTTTGGTTAATTTTATAGCGGAACAATTTTTTAAATGTGCCGCCGCTGCAAATCGTTCGGTCGCGGCACAGCCCAGCAACACCAACGATAATCGCTCAAAGTGCTGAAAATTCTTTAAAGAAATATTATAGATGACATGGGCAAGCTAATTTACATTTCTAATACACAATTTTGATAAATTATAATGTATTTAGACCATAACAATAATTAAAATTACACACCTTTATAATTTCCCCTCTCATGGCGGCTAAAGATAGATACAGACAAAAGAAGTCTACTCATTCATATAATGCTACATCACAGGTTCCTCTCTCTCTCTCTCAGCTCTCGAGGGAGACGACAAACAATGCACATTATGTAGTGCTATTTATACTATTGCTGATTATGAATACCTCTTTGGAATCTTACAACATTATTTTCCTCTGTGGCTATATTTTACATTTTTTCATCACAGATATTAACATATTTCGTAATTAAATTGTGAGTATAGAAATATTACGATCATAAATACATCGAAAATATTATTACAGAAAATATTACAATTGTTAAACAATTACAGTATATACGAATTGCTTCATAGTGGCGTACACAGTACAATTAAATATCATTTTAGTTTATTAATAGTGCGTGTGCTGCCAGGGAACATTACATGTCGTAACTCCCTGCCTGAACTTTTAACTACCTCTCTGATTGTGTTGACATGCTCGTCCCAGGCACTGCTTGTTACAAATATGTCATCAATATAAATTACCAGTTTTTAATGGACTTCACTACCCAACACAACTTCTAACGTGCGTCTCGCGGGCCTCGAGGAATCGCTTCATGACGTCATCAGAAAGGCTGAAAGCGTGACAGCGTTGCCTGGTGACTAGACCTGTAAACAACTCTGTTGACGTAAATGACTTAACACGTTGGCCACAGCGTTTATAGTATACAGACTTGCCTTCAGATGCTGTTTTGGAACGTCAAATCAATTCAGATTGTTTGAATGAAGCTTCCGTTAACAGAATTAAATGTAGAAAGAAGGTTTGAATGCGAATAATCTGGATTATGGTGACATGATAATCCGCAGCGTAGTCCAAGTTACATATTAGAGTCTTGCGTGATTGATTGAAGCCAACTGATAAATTATTGGTCGGAAGGCACAGTGATTTATAGCATAACAGGGCCTAGTGCAGCAGGGGATACAACCCGTCGGCTTTGAACAACGACGTCACAAGTCGCCAGAGACCATGTATTACAAAGATGAAAGAGCTGAGGAGAATGTTGAGAAACAAAGGAATGCGAGAGAGGTAAACATTGATCTTGTCAAAAGCCGAGAAGCGATTCTTCTTAGTCTTGTAGCTCCCTTCAGTAGCTAATAAGTGTTTTTTGGCTTTTTTAAAAAAAATCTCACGAGATATAATAAACTGATCCTACTTTATTAAGCAATATCTTGTCAAAAGCCGAGAAGCAATTCTTCTTAGTGTTGTAGCTCCCTTCAGTAGCTGATAAGTGTGTTTTGGCTTTAAAAAAAAAAAATCTCACGAGATAGAATAAACTGATCCTACTTTATTAAGCAATCAATAAAGAAACTAAACTAAACCATAACAGCAATATGTTTTAGTTTAGTTTTTTTATTGATTGCTTAATGAAGTAGGATCAATTTATTCTATCTCGTGAGATTTTTTTTTTTAAGCCGAAAAACACTTATCAGCTACTGAAGCATGTGTATATTCTAATGGGTGCGGGAGTTCCAACTCCTGGGGAGGTGGGTGGGTGTTATGCATGGCTAATCTATTCTATTTGCAGTTTACCATTTTCGCTTTTGCTGTTATGTTTCAGTTTCGTTTCTTTTATTGATTGCTTAATAAAGTAGGATCAGTTTATTCGGGTCTAGTGCAGCAGGGGATACAGCCCATCGGCCTTGAACAATGACGTCACAAGTCGCTAGAGACCATGTATTACAAAGATGAAAGAGCTGAGGAGAATGTTGAGAAACAAAGGAATGCGAGAGAGATAAACATTGATCTTGTCAAAAGCCGAGAAGCGATTCTTCTTAGTCTTGTAGCTCCCTTCAGTAGCTAATAAGTTTTTTTTGGCTTTTTTAAAAAAAAAGTCTCACGAGATATAATAAACTGATCCTACTTTATTAAGCAATATCTTGTCAAAAGCCGAGAAGCGATTCTTCTTAGTGTTGTAGCTCCCTTCAGTAGCTGATAAGTCTGTTTTGGCTTTTTTTAAAAAAATCTCACATTCAATTATTTTAATGATAGTGCTTATTAGAACACAGAACTGCTTTATTATCTATGCCTCGAAGTGAAGACATTACGATCTATGACTAAGGAATGACGTCATTGTTCAAAGCCGACCGCTTGTATCAGCACCCTCTATAGGGGGTGCTGGTTGTATCCCCTGCTGCACTACACCCGCATAACGCATATTACGCATTGAGGACAATGTGTATAAATGTTTTTAACGCATTAACTGCAGCTTACCAATGTAGGCTAACTATCACTGAGACGTTTGCAGCACGAATTTGTCTTTGAACCCATACCAGCAGTAGCAAATGCGGAAAAACGAATCAAATTTGGTAAAGGATACGTAGTGGAACGCCCATTGCATTTTTCCAGTTTGTGTACGATGTAATATGCATCAAAACACGTCGGATGATTGTTCATTTTCTAATATATGTTTTTTGGGGATGACCTAGTAGTTTTACTTTAAATGCGTTAAATGTTTAAATACGCCGCAAACAAATATTAGGCAAAGTCACACGTCTGTCTGTTACCACAACCTATATTTCTTATTCGCTGTGTTCCACAACTGTCACCGAAATTATCGCTTTTCAACCTAATGTAGACCTCAGACTATTCTACAAATAAAGTTATTACTCCAGCCAAGGTTTCTAGGGAAAAGGGGGGGGGGGGGAGGTGGCGAAATCCAGTATAGTGCTCTAGCCCAGATATGTGCTCTTGCCCAGTGTGTGTTACCGATATGCCTAAATTTTGATCGTTGGTTTTCTTTAAACAAACAGCTATATGCCAATCACATCGTCCTGTACGTAGTTTCTCAAAAATCCAGTTTATGTGATCTTAAGATAAAAAGAGCTCAATGAGGGAATATTAACAGATCTAAGCAATACTGACATCTCCAAATTGTAAGACTGCTATAGATGCAAGTCGCTGATTGTCAGAGTGTATCAGTGGGACAAAACATTTGAAGTAAGCTTTAAGTTAGTTCAACTATTGCTTCTTAATGTAGTAGGCAGTCACAATTTTCTTCCGTATTTTGATGTATATACATGCTACACAAGCAACCAAATGGTACCCGGTGGAGGGTACCTCGTACCACTACAACTCATTTTCTTTCCTGTTCCACTTGCAAACAGAGATAGGGAAGAAAGGCTGTCTACCATCCGAGCCCTGATTTCTCATGCCTTCTAAATTTTCTCAGTACTGTTATACAAAAAGAACATTGTTTTCCTTCCAGGGATTCTCACATAAGTTTGTCAAGCATCTTCATTATACTCGCACATAGTTTGAAACTACTGGTAACCTATCTAGCATCCAGCCTCTGAGTTGCTTCAATGTGTTGCTTAAATCTGACCTGGATCTCAAACATTGGAGCTGTACTCATGAATGTGTCACATAAGTGTTCTATATGGGTGGTGTAAGTGATCTTCCCCTCATTTCCAGTCACAAAACATATTCATCTTCCCAGAGGAAGGAAGTAATGACTCTGAAAGCTAGAAATGTTTTTTTTATTCAAGCGCTGTTTTTCTGTCATACTTCGTACAAAGCATTTCATAATTTTACAATGAGTACTGTCAGCCGTACATATAATGGTAACATTAAACTCCTGTTAATTTGTACCTTTGTGTTAACTAGCATATGCATCCGTGAGTCGAAACATTATGTTTAAATATAATTATAGAAGAAGAGGCTAATAAAATAATTTTTTTACTTTGTATTTTTTTAATACCTTAGGATTTTCAGTTTTCTGCCTGATGTCTAGCAGCAACCTGTTGAAGACTTTCGATCAGAATGTGAAATTCCATTCTGAATTGTAGGAAGGGATGTATAGTCTATATGGACATTGTTTTTACTTCCAGTATTTTACAAGTTCATTTCACTGAACAGAGTAAACTTACCCCTATTATGAACGACAAATACTATTAGGGAGTAAATACGTTGACATGTAAGTGAAAGACTCCAAAGAGCCCTGATGAGACTTCTGTAAGAAGCTGTGCTATCGATTTTACACAATAATTTTACTCACATGGATAATAAGTTCTGTTAACTTGCCACATCAGATTTGAATAAAATTGCAAGCTTTTCATAACAGCCTCCATCACCATCACCAGTAATGGTACTGGTATGTAATGGTATGGTGTACTGTAGCAGCACATTAAAAGCGTTTCAATTGAATTGATTCTGCATTATTTCTCTTCCCCATTTCCTTGACATTAATGCTACCAAGTTGTGTACTTGTATGGTAATTAGTTTCCATGTTATAACATGTTAACTATAGAAAGTTTAACTGTAACCAAGCAGTAGTTTTCTTTGATGACAATATCAGTTACAGTGCACAACTGAATTTCAAAATCTGTCTTGTGGGGTGAAAAACCATTACTGCTGCTATCTTGTGCTGATAATGAGATGACTTTCATAGAAATACTCCATTATTTCATTTGTAATACAGTTTCATAGTTTTTGTAGTTGCTCATGATCTTTACACTTGCATGCAATGGATGTAGCATCAGCATACAGAACTATCCTCGAATTTGGGGAGCAGCATTTTGTCATTTACATAAATCAACATAAGAAAGTATCCCAGTACAAAGTCCTGGGTACCCTGTATTACATATCAGTAATGTTAGAACTGTGTGTGCCACTCGCCATCCTTAACAGTGAAAACTGATTTGTGTTAAATAAGGTTTTATTAAACTGAACAATTATCAGCATAATTACCCAGCCGTTTTCCCAGAGTATTTACTATTTCTCTCTACAAGCAATTGATAGAGATTAGCTAAAAAAAATATCTGTGCTTTCAGATGGAGGTCTGTCTATATCTAAAATTATGTTTCCTTTCCCATCTATAGCTTATCACAGAAAGTTCAGTAACACGTTCAACACGTAAGGAATTACATCTTTGAGCACCAATTATTGCCACTTTTTGCAACATCACCATAAGGTTTGATATCCCCACTGAAAGATGAGCAGAAATTCTTTGTTAATGGGTGCATAATACGATTCTTTTTTGGTATACCAGTCCTCAGTAATAACTGAAGCATCTGGTTTATTAAAACATGCTATTACGTCCAAATCGTTGTGCTTATTTCCTAGGCTCGTAAAGTTTTGGAGGATGATCTTGGTTTGCAGGTTGCAGTCACTACATTTTTTTTTTAACCCATAAATATCCTGATTAAGCAAATCAGATGTGCTTGTCAAACTGGGAAGAGGACACAAAAAGGCCACACATGTACAAAATAATAATAATAATAATAATAATAATAATAATAATAAAAGGAAAGATTCCAAGAGAGTTCCTGACAGCAAAATGTAAAACTCAATTGTTTTTGGATATATTACTTACTTATATCCTTCATTCAAAAACTGAAGAAGGCTGTTAGTTTAGTGTCTTCAAGGCATAATGCTGTTTCATTGAGCATCGCAACAATCAAGCCTGAGATAGTAGTGCACTATGATACTACCTATGAAGAAATTAATGCACTGGATGTGAAGTGCACAGTTTAGTCTACCCAGCAGGTGTTCCAGAAGATGGACTTGCACTGTTCTATACCATCATGAATATTTGTGTGGTATATACATTAGTGATATATTCATCACTGATAGAAAATTTAATAATCACATTTTTGCTTCAAGTTTCTGAAATGGCAGTTGATGAGATCATATATGAAGAGACAGCTATCAACCCACACTTTCAGCATGAAGTAGGACTAGCAATTACCAGAATTCTGAAATGTGGATCTTGTAAACCTAGAGTTGCTCTAGGAAAACAAGTAAGATGTGACACGTGTCCAAGATCAAAGATGAGAAAATAAAAGGTTGCTGTATTAGTTATAGCACACAAATATACAGCGACTAAGAAGTGTGAAATGACTGTGTTCAAAGCCATGTAGACTTGTTTAACTCCTGGTTTAAGTAACACACATTATTTCATTGCTGTGTTGCCTGGTATCATCCATTAATACCAGAATGTCAACAACTACTTTGTTACTTTAAAATCTTCAACATGTTCACTGTGGCTGACACAAAGGTCAATAAGAGCTACTAACCATGAGATTTTAAGTGTCAGCCGCAGTGAATGTGCAAAACAAGAAAATTTTTGCAATTTAATTGAAAGTCCTAATTCAGCTTCCTTTTTTAGGTGTGTTTATCTTTAAATATTAAAACTGATGAGAGTATCATTGCTAGACCCCTAATCTTGAAATCTGGATTACATCATCCCAGCACTGCAACAAAATGTGCACCATACACGGCAGGTTCAATGCAGTCTCTCCTCTCCACAAATTTGCAGCTCAGATGTGTTAGATGTCGTATATATGTTATATGTCATATAATACTACAGTTAATTTTCCATATATTTGAGCAAAACCAGTTCTTGTGTGTCCATGTTTATCTAATCTAGGCATTGCATCTTTCCCTTAACTTTAGTGTGCTTTGCAATAAAATTTGTATGAAAAGTTTTCTGTGTAAATTACCTGTACTACACCTACAGCTAATGCTTGTGTAACCCAGTGTGCCATTGAGGTGGGTTTACTTGTGTGTCAATACAATTGTCAGGTTTGGTTTGAAAGGGTTTCTTGAAATATATTCCCACATAAATTTTTAAGTATCTATTCTCAGTTGCAAAATATATTACACACTATCAGTGCCATTTCAATGCAAAAATTTTAAATCATGCTGGGGAATATACCAATAACACAGTTCCAGCATACCTCAGAAATTTAATTTTAGTTGTTTCAATGAACGAGAATTACGGACCAAGTCTTGCACTGCCCTGTTTTGTGTATTAACCCGTTGGCTGGCATGAAGGTGCCAGTGGTCACAGCAGATTGCTCTGCTGGGGCCAGCACTGATTTCCTGGTAACAACCAGGTATCAGCAGTTTTACACTTTAATATTACTGAGGAAAAATATTTACTTATATTTGATATTCCTTACCATTTCCAGACGATTTTTGGGTCTGCAGTATTTTTATTTAAATATCTTAGAAAACCAAGTGATTAAATGACTACAAAGTTATTCATGAAGTCAGTTTTAGATAAATATTTAACATAAGATATTTAACTGTGTAAAGGATAATTCCTGAAACAGTAATTAGCATTCTAGCTGTATCTTTTTAGCCAAGACTGTACAGATGCATATACCTCACACTCAAAGTTCCTAAATGACTGCTTAACACATTGACTACCATGCTGCTGACAGCAGGGCAGCACACTTAATGCTGTATGCCTGACCTAGTGGTGAAATATCCATTACAAATCATGTCAGGGCCAAGAAATGCAGAAGATAATCTCTCAGGGAGTACTATAATCTAAAAACGTAAAATTATAACTAAAAAGGCAAGCAAATTACGCTTTGAGTCAGTGATTTCTTTTGCCATGACTGACTAGTGAACACACATACCAGAGGATGGTAAATACTCATACTTTGCCTGTGAGAAGCAGCTATGCACATAGTCCAATTTATGTTGAAATTATCACCTGGGTATTTTAATTAAATTTTGTCTACTATAAGCAACATGATAGCCAAATGAAACAGACACACACTGAATTAATTTCTTTACTAACAACGCTCGGATTTCCACATCACCATAGAGGTACTATAACGACTCCTTTTCTTACTAGGCTAATTACTGTTTAGCTCTACAGGGCCATTATACTGAAATGTTTCCCCACACCACCTAGTATTGTCTTTCTATTTGTGTGAGTAACTGTATGTTCACTGTTGTGGGTAAATACACACAGCGTACACAGGGCGGTGTGTGAAACTGATGGCGATTACACGCTTCCGCTGTTGTAGAAATCTGCTCCAGATGCTGCAGATACCGTGTTGAGCTGAATGTGGTAACCAAAATACGGAGAAATATTCTTTGGGGCTCTGTTGCATAGCAATCAGATTGCTTTCAGTTCTGAGAAAAGTCCAGTTACTATTGTGGATTTGAATGATCCATGAAGTGACTTCTTTTCCGAAGAAAACATCGAACTATTTCACTAGAACTGAACGCTCCCGTCGGAACTGTTCTCAACTGGTGTTTATTAATAAATCACAATAGCAGTACATCGCTGGGTGTATAATAAGACGTACCTTCTTGAAATGAACAATATTTTATTGTTCTATTAACTGATTTCCTTCCATATGCACTTATATTTTACAATGTGAATCAAAAACTCGCAACGGCGTCGATTTTTTACATCACAAGCATGGCTCTCTTCCCCTAAAAAATTACTCTTAACTAGAACAAACAAAAACTATATCCTAAGAATAATTATGTGAGCGCTGTCCGCCACAGAGTAATAAACAATATCTTTGTCTCTCTCTCGCATTGTCACAGCAAGTTACGCTGCATGATACATCATATATGCCCCTCTTGTCGACGAACGTTTTTGGGCAAAAACAAACACGAGCGTTCACACAACACTATATCGGTGATTGTTTATGACGCTGTATTAAAGTCCACTAGAGTATTAATGTCCACTGTATTTCTTATGATATTTTGGTATTAGTGAATGACTATCTAAATGTAAATTATAGATTTGGGTGCATATACTGCTGACAAAGGCTGTGCTGAATTCCTGATGCAGCATATATGCATAGCTTACATGCTTGCTTTTATTCATTTGTCGAGGATGGCATGAGATGTGATCAGAAACCTTTTTTATCATCATTCAAAGCTTCTGTCACTCGCCTTGGGATGTCTCAAACGGATAATCTAGCCATTCGGCCAAGCCCCACAAAGGAAAACCAAGGAAAACCTCGGGGTAGATTTACCATCCTCGTATTTCTCATTTGCAAAGAAAATTAATTGAATTACAATGGAAAATAAAAAAATATTTACAATATGGATTTTTTTGTTGAATGAATTTAAACACTGTTCACAAAAGAAACACAACACTGTTAATCTTCTGTGTCTTGAGGTGAACCGTCGACGCGTTGGTTTACGTCCATCTACGATTCCCTTCTATCTGTCATCTCCGGGTAACTGATGGAATTCTATTCCCATTTCACCGTCTCCTCGTGGGTATTATGGTTTTCCGCATATGGTTAACATGAAAATAAGAGTCAGTGTAAGTTCCGTGGAAAAGGTGTTTGATCTATGCTGAGCTGAAATAGAATCTAATCTAAAGTTCTTTCTAATTCTCTGTCCTGAATTCGAAATATTCGGAAGTCGTAAGGTGTTCTTCATTTCTATCAAAAACCCTAGGATGCACTATACACAAATCCAACTGGAGCTGCCATGTCAACTTATGCTCGTCATCTTTCAGATGGACTTTAAGACTTGTTGATGGGCTTATAACTGAAAGGCATTCGCTCAGTTGGTAACTTCGCGAGCAACAATTGATATAACATAATTTACATACACAGGTATGTTACAACAATAGTACAATTCTAAAGACAATGTTCATCACAAAAGACTGAAACAAAGTAATAGGCGTCCTTTTAAAACTGAGAACGGGTTACCCCTTCCGAACAGCATGACTACAGGTCAGCGAGTAAAAAAGCAAATACAAACATACATTGAGATTGTTAAGTTGACATAATAAAAAATATCTTGCCATAGACCAGATTCATTTGAGTCACTAACCCATGGTCATTATGCATTGTGAAACCTGATTAAAATTACTATCTACTAAATAAAATTTTTTTAAAAGAAATCATTCATACTATAGCTAAATTCTCTGCATACTGAAAAGAAAACTTATCCTTACAGTGGAAAACCTATACATAATGTCTGCATATCTCTCGTACAGTATGCCTGAAAAGAAAAACTAACTACTAAATTGCAAAAAAAAAAGAAACTATCCTAAGTATGATTCATAGGTTTAATGAAAATTCTCTAATCAATATTATTTGATAAGAATAGTATTTTCAATCTTCAGAATCTTCAGTCATCATGAAATTGCTTTAACAAGTGATGAGGATACATTCCTTTCACCTTTCAAGTTCCTGAATGGGGTATTTTGGTAATCACAAATGGTCCTTGATACAATAATTGCCATTTTGTGTTCTTCCTCTGTATAAGTGAAGCCTTAGGATGAGTTTTTACTAAAACTTGGTGTTTCACTTTATATGTTTTTATTTTCCCAAGTCAATTGTCAAAATATATTTTCCCTTTTCTTGCCTTGTCCATTATATTGAGTAAGGATTGTTGTACTTTATTTTGTAGCTCTATTTTGTTAATAGCTACTTTAGGAATTGGTCGAATCCAGTCATTCTGTTCCTGTTTTCCAAACATCAGTTCGTATGGGGTGTATTCTGTCGTAGTATGTGGCATATTGTTTACAATTTCCTGAAAATCGTGAAGATAATCGATCCATTTGGGTTGCTGGTTGTGGCAATATGTTCTCATGAACCGGTTTAATTCACGAAAAATTCGTTCCACGGGATTCGCCGAAGGGTGGTACACTGATGTTAGAATTTGTTTTATACCACAACTGGCTAATGTTTGCCTCCAACGAAATCCAGTGAACATTGACCCATTGTCAGAAAGAATAGCCTCTGGTTTGCCTACTTTGACTATATAATCTTTGACCAGCTTCTTGGCTATGGATGCAGCAGTAGCTGATTTTAATGGATAAAGTTTGACATACTTAGTGAATATATCAAGAAAAGCTACAATATATTTGCATCCTCCCCTTGATGATGGTAGAGGACCACAGACGTCGACCGAAATGATTGACAGCGGTTTAGTGGGTATAATAGGATGTAGGAAATCTTTCACACAAAAATTTCCTGGTTTGGCTAGCTGACAAATTTTACATTTCCTTCACTGTCTGTGCACTTTCCTGCGAATGTTTGGGAAGTAGCAATATGCTTGAATCTTCCGAGCACACTTTAATACTCCAAAATGTCCCCAAGTGATGTGCGTGTGCAAAATTAAGTCATTCTCATTCTTCTCGGGAATACACACCTTCCAATTATCTAAATCAAGATGCCCTTTGGAAAATAAGACATCGTCCTCAACTTTGTACAGTCTCTTCAGATCATCGTTTCCAGGCTTTGCTAAAGTTTCCTTTATTGAATGCCAACGAGGATCTTCATTCTGTAGTTTTTCCATGTTCTTACACATGTCAAGAAAATGTTTCCTATATATTCTATCAGTCATTATAAGAACATTAAATTCGGACGGATTGCCGGTGATGTTGATAGTTGACAAATCTCCATCTGGCATTCTAGACAGTGCATCAGCAATGAAATTATCCTGTCCGCTTAGGTATTTAATTTCAAATTGAAACTCTTGGAGTGAGAGCGTCCATCTTGCTAATCTTGGATGTAATAATTTACGTGTTTGCAAAAAACTTAACGCTTTGTGGTCACAGTATACTGTTGTCTTCGCTCCATATACGTAATAGTAACATTTCTTAAATGACCAGACTACGGCCAATGCTTCCCTTTCGGTAGTCGTATATGTTCTTTCACAAGCAGTTAAGAGTCGGCTAGCAAAAGCTATTGGACAGAAAGTTGATATCGTATCTATCATCTTTACTTGGAAGAGGCATGAACCTATTCCAATTTCCGAAGCATCTGCCATTAAACCGAATTCTTGGCTCATATCTGGATGATATAATATTTGTGAATTGACTAAGGCATGTTTTATTGCTTCAAATGCATTCTGACATTGTTGCGTCCACACCCACGGAGTATTTTTGCGCAACAAGCTGTACAACGGTTCTGCATTAATAGAGTGGTCGTGAATGAAACGCCTGAAAAAAGAGACAACTCCGAGGAAGCCCTTTAACTGTCTTTTTGTTGTTGGAACTGCAAAGTTTTTGATTGCCTTTAGTTTCTCGGAGTCCGGTAAGATGCCTTTTTCATTTATAAGATGACCCAAAAATTTGATTTTATCTGGAGCAAAATGGGACTTTTGCAGATTTGCGGTTATGCCTGCTTCCTTGAAACGTTCTAACACTCTTCTCAATAAATCAACGTGCTCCTCCCATGTGCTCGTAGCTATGAGCATGTCGTCCACAAATAAAGTTAAATTGCTTCGAAGTGCAGGTCCCAATGCATGATCTAGAGCATTTATAAAAACTCCTGAGCTCACGTTTAGCCCAAAAGGTAAAACCTTAAATTGATAGCTTCTACCTGCATGTACAAATGCGGTGTACTTTTTTGATGGTTCGTCTAGAGCCACCTGCCAAAATGAACTTCTCAAATCAATATTTGTTAAGTATTTCATCCCCTCGAACTTTTGAATTAGCTCATCGATGTTTTCCGGGTGAGTTCGCACGGGCATGATAATCTTATTTATCTGCCGTGCGTCTAGCACGAGACGAACTTTTCCTCCCTTTTTCGAGACAACATGAAGCGGACTACAGTATGGACTCGTCGAAGGTTCGATCAGATCCCATTCAAGCATCTGGTGGATTTCCGCATCAACTGCCTTTCGTTGGTGCCACGGTACTGGATAAAAAATACGGCAGAAAACTTGGTGTGGTATCACATCTAAATGGCATGTGTATCCCTTGATTACACCAGGTCTTTCTTGAAAGACTTCATGATATTCCTGTAGAAGATCATATAATTGCTTTCTTTGGTGTTGTTGCAAATATTCAGGTTCTTGCACCTTTTCATATACCATAACTTCAGGGTTTAAAACTGGTTGCAAGTAATTAATTTGGTAATACCGTACAGGTTTGCTATGTATCCACTTTATTTGCAGCTTTCGTCCCTGACAATACTTTCCATGGGTACTATATTCCCTGAGAAGATTCAGTTGATGTTTCTGATCCATTATTGTAAAACTGGCACGGCCTAGAGAAAAATCGATGTGCCAATTTCTCTCTCTAAATTCATCTATACCCAGGATACAGTCCTCAACCAATTTTTTTATTACAAGGAACGTGCAATTTATAGCTACATTTCCTATATCTAACTGGAGTTGAGTCTGCACTTTAACCTGAGAAGACTTATGACCAGTAGGGCCTACAATTCTACAACATTGAACAGGAAAAATCGGTGGATTTGCTTTCTGAAGTATTCTTTGAAATAACTTCTCAGAGATGACATTTACTGCTGCTCCTGTATCTAAAGTAACTTGCACAGTAATGCCTTCAATCGCCGCCTGAATTTTCGCAACAGGTACAGTGATATGTTCCTCTTGACAAGGCATCATATCCTGCTGAAGTTCTTCTATTAATAATCTGCCTTCATTGTACCAGAAAAATTTGACGCTCGAATTTTCGCCCCTGAAAACTTCCTCGACTGCACCGTCGGGGCTTCTGACAGTCGAGATTAGTTTGACGATTGTCCATTATTAGTAGATGTCTGCTCCATTACGTCGGTTATTATTGGTGGTTGATTTCTCCATTCATTTGCATTTTCATTTGGTACCCAACCTGAAGTTTGTGGTTGGTTGTGATATTCATGGGTTGGTTGCTGATATCGGCGTTTTTGCTGATAATTCCCTTCTTGATAGTATCCTTTCCTCTTCTTATTATTCTTCCTCCATTTCCGTTTATATGTTTGTTCACTTTGTTGGTCACGATTACACTTGTCGGGATTTTCGTTACCAAATTTCACGTTTTTCTGGAAATAATTCACCTGTGGGTTTGGTGAATTGTGTGCAAAAGGTTTGTTTCCATACTGTTTGTTGTTACTATTGTATTTGTTAGGTTGGTAACTTGGTTGGTTATAGCGCATACGAGATTCTTCGAACAGAATGTCTATTGAATCCAATGTGGCTAGAAAATCTTCCACATGTTGTTCAGGCACATGTAGAAGTTTTTCCTTAACTTCAAGTGGAAGTTTGCCCTTTAATATTCGAATGATATCCTGCGTCGGGATTGGTTCATTCCAGTATTTACTTTTATTTATATACTTCTCGAAATACTTTCTTAAAGATCCATTTTTGAAAGAAAAAGGTTGTGGGTCAAAAACTTCCTTACGTAGTCTTTCACCTTTATTCCAGTATTTGTGCAAGAAAGAGCGTTCAAATTGGTCATAATCTTGACACCAATCGGATGCTTCTGACGCCAACATCGATCCATCTCCATGTATGAATCCAGCAACGTACATAATTTTTTGTTGCTCAGTCCACATTCGCGGCAATATCCCTTTAAATTGCTTGATAAATACCACGGGATTGATCGACTTCCTTTCGGGAATAAATATCTGGAATTGACGATATTTAAGCATTTTTTCTTCATTCATAGTCACAGGTGTATTCTGGTGACTACTACACGGTGAATGATAATCTCGATAATTTGTTTCTGGTTGATTACGTAAATACGCACCAATACATGGATATTGTTGCATGGATTCGGTTTCACTGGTTTCATCAGGAATAATGTCTGCTTTTGATAAACTGCAAGTAGTATGTGCCCCTCTAGTATTAACTAGACCCTGCTGGCATGCTTTTAATGTATTTTCTATCTTTGCTTTCCAAGCAGGAAATTCATCTCCTATATTCTGCTTAATCTCTTTAACTTCTGCTTTAAGTTGTTCTTGTGCAGCTTCGTTGTTAACTTGCACGTGAGAAACCGTTTCTTTCAAGGTTTTGTCAACATAATTTCGCACTGTCTCGGTTTGCTCTTTCGCCCAATCTTCAATGTCCTTAGAAAATGCGATCTTATATTCATTGAAAAGTTTCTCTATGTGTTTCTCGCCTTCGAGACTGAGAGTGTCTATCCTCCGAGTAAGCTCAATGACAGCTTGCTCGTTATCATGCTTAATTGTATTCACGTCTTGCGCAATAGTGTTCTGTACATGAATAACTTCTTGCACTTTATGATTTAGTGTATCTTGACGACATAAGATGTCTTTGTATTTGTTTGTTAATTCCTGATACTGTTGTTCTTGTGTAACTATGAGTTGTGCCTGACTAGTAATCAAGTGACTCTGCTTTTTTTCCAAACTCTGGAATTTTTCAGTAATCTTATCATTTATTTCTTTTAGTTTATTAGATTGCTCCTGAGCCAAATTAAATTGCGCACTCTCCAATGCCTGGAATCTACGATTCATGTCGTTTGCAAACGTGGATTGTGCCGTTGCAAGATTAGATTGCGTGGTTTCCAATGCTTTAGTCCCTTGTGTTATGACAGTCAAACTTGACATCAGCTGGGATAACAGTACCAAACTTGAAGCGTTACTCGTTTTTTTACATGGCGAGTTTCCCCAGTAGGCCTATAAACCATGAAACAGACAAAAAAGCTACTTCTCGTTGTCTTCTCTTCTTTGGACTTTCACTTCAGAAACTCTGAAACATCCATTACAAAAACACATTACACCACTCACAAATCTGAATTAAGTCACTGCAATTCATATCTATTTTACTGTCAAAAATACCGACTATGATCAATGATGTAATTTTGAACGTTCAAAAGTTTTCAAATATGCAGGTTACTGAAGTTAGAATACATTTGCTACACAAATTTTGATCAGGAAAAAGTTACGATGACTGCAACTCAAATACCAAAGCCATTTGTTATGAGAATACGCCATTAGCACAAATAATCCACATAGATGAATTGAAAGAAGCTTTACTGCGTAACATAATGCATTAGAATACTATAGGCACAAAGAATGAAATTTCTGTATATTTACCATACACTTTACTTTTCTTGCGCATGATAAGATTACTAACGGAAGTTACTTACCGTCCATTGTCTGGAATATAAACTATCCTTTCTCCTCTGCAAACACGTGCTTTTGCAGCAAGTATTATCAATTTTTTTCCGTGATTGATAAGCTTTATCGCACACAAAACCCGCAATCATACACAAGCCCAGAAGGCATCAGCATGTCATGTTCAAAGAATATCCGCGTTTCGAAAACTACCAGCGATATTGGCTAGCATGAGAGACGACGTCATGTCAAGATATGACGTCATGATTCCTCGGGGCCCGCGAGCCGCAACCCAACTTCTAAGGCTCTAATAAACTGAGAAGCGTCTCGCGGGCCCTGAGGAATCATGACGTCATATCATGGCATGACGTCGTCTC
Organism: Schistocerca americana; assembly: GCF_021461395.2. Lineage (NCBI taxonomy): Eukaryota > Metazoa > Arthropoda > Insecta > Orthoptera > Acrididae > Schistocerca > Schistocerca americana. Next base: position 944,659,443 of record NC_060121.1, on the reverse strand, counting down.
TCATGCAAGCCAATATCGCTGGTAGTTTTCGAAACGCGGATATTCTTTGAACATGGCATGCTGATGCCTTGTGGATTTGTGTATGATGGCGGGATTTGTGTGCGTTAAAGCTTTTCAATCACGGAAAAAAATTGATAATACTTGCTGCAAAAGGACGTGTTTGCAGACGAGAAAGGATAGTTTGTATTCCAGACAATGGACGGTAAGTAACTTCCGTTAGTAATCTTATCATGCGCAAGAAAAGTAAAATGTATGGTAAATCTACAGAAATTTCATTCTTTGTGCCTATAGTATTCTGATGCATTATGTTACTCAGTAAAGTTTCTTTCAATGCATCTATGTGGATTATTTGTGGTAACGGCGTATTCTCATAGCAAATGGCTTCGGTATTTAAGTTGCAATCATCGTAACTTTTTCCTGATCAAAAATTGTGTAGTAACTGTATTCTAACAGTAACCTGCACATTTGAAAACTTTTGAATGTTCACAATCATTGTTCATAGTCAGTATTTTTGACAGTAAAATAGATATGAATTGCAGTGACTGAATCCAGGTTTGTGCGTGGTGTAATGTGTTTTTGTAATGGATGTTTCAGAGTTTCTGAAGTGAAAGTCCAAGGAAGAGAAGACAACGAGAAGTAGCTTTTTTGTCTGTTTCATGGTTTATAGGCCTACTGGGGAAACTCGCCATGTAAAAAAACGAGTAACGCATCCAGCTTGGTACCTCCATGGTGATGTGGAAATCCGAGCATTGTTAATAAAGAAATTAAATCTGTGTGTGTCTTTCTTTTGATTCCTTTATCATGTTGCTTATAGTAGACCAAATTTAATTAAAATACCCAGGTGATAATTTCAACATAAATAGGACTATGTGCGTAGCTGCTTCTCACAGGCAAAGTATAAATATTCACCATCCTATGGCATGCGTGTTCACTAGTCAGTTATGGCAAAAGAAATCACTGACTCAAAGCATAATTTGCTTGGTAGACATAATTGGACATGGCCTTTTTAGTTATAAGTTTACATTATTAGATTATAGTACTCCCTGAGAGATTATCTTCTGCATTTCTTGGCCCTGACATGATTGGGTCTGGAATACAGCATTAAGTGTGCTGCTCTGCTGTCAGCAGCATGGTAGTCAATGTGTTAAGCAGTCGTTTAGGAACTAGTGTGAAGTATATGCATCTGTACAGCCTTGGCTAAAAAGATACAGCTAGAATGCTAATTACTGTTTCAGAAATTATCCTTTACACAGTTAAATATATTATGTTAAATATGTATCTAAAACTGAATTCATGGATAACTTTGTAGTCATTTAAATAAAAATACTGCAAACCGAAAAATTGTCTTGAAATGGTAAGGGATATCAAATATAAGTAAATATTTTTCCTCGGTAAGATTAAAGTGTAAAATTGCTGATACCTGGTTGTTACCATGAGATCAGTGCTGGCCCCGGCAGAGCAATCTGCTGTGACCACCGGCACCTTCATGCCAGCCAACGGGTTAATACACAAAACAGGGCAGTGCAAGACTTGGTCCGTAATTGTCATTGGTTGAAGCAACTAAAATTAAATTTCTGAGGTATGCTGCAACTGTGTTATTGGTATATTCCCCAGCATGATTTAAAATCTTTGCATTGAAATGGCACTGACAGTGTGTAATATATTTTGCAACCGAGAATAGATAAAAATTTATGTGGGAATATATTTCAAGAACCCCTTTCAAACCAAACCTGACAATTATATTGACACACCAGTAAACCCACCTGAATGGCACATTGGGTTACACAAGCATTAGCTGTAGAATAGGTAATTTACACAGAAAACTTTTCATACAAATTTTATTGTAAAGCACACTGAAGTTAAGGGAAAGATGCAATGCCTAGATGAGATAAATATGGACACACAATAACTCGTTTTGCTCAGATATATGGAAAATTAACTGTAGTATTATATGATGTATAACATATATATGACATATAACACATCTGAGGTGCAAATTTGTGGAGAGGAGAGATTACATTGAACCTGTTGTGTATGGTGCATATTTCGTTGCAGTGCTGGGATGATGTCATCCAGATTTCTAAATTAGGGGTCTTGTAATGAAACTCTCATCAGTTTTAATATTTAAAAATAAACACGCCTGAAAAAGGAAGCTGAATAGGACTTTAAATTAAATAGTAAAAATTTTCTTGTTTTGCACATTCACTGCAGCTGACACTTAAAAGCTCTTATTGACCTTTGTGTCAGCCACAGTGAACATGTTGAAGATTTTGAAGTAACAAAGTAGTTGTTGACATTCTGGTATTAATGGATGGCAGCAGCAATCACAGCAATGAAATAATGTGAATGACTTAAACCAGGAATTAAACAAGTCTACATAGCTTTGAACACAGTCATTTCACACTTCTTAGTCACTGCATATTTGTGTGCTATAACTAATACAGCAACCTTTCATTTTCTCATCTTTGATCTGGGACACATGTCACATCTTACTTATTTTCCTAGAGCAACTCTAGGTTTACAAGATCCACATTTCAGAATTCTGGTAATTGCTAGTCCTACTTCATGCTGAAAGTGTGGGTTGATAGCTGTCTCTTCAGATATGATCTCATCAACTGCCATTTCAGAAACTTGAAGGAAAAATGTGATTATTAAATTTTCTGTCAGTGATGAATATATCACTAATGTATATACCACACAAATATTCATGATGCTATAGAATAGTGCAGGGCCATCTTCTGGAACACCTGCTGGGTAGACTAAACAGTGCACTTCGCATCCAGTGCATCAATTTCTTCATAGGTAGTATCATAGTACACTACTATCTCAGGCTTGATTGTTGCGATGCTCAGTGAAACAGCATTATGCCTTGAAGACACTAAACTAACAGCCTTCTTAAGTTTTTGAATGAAGGATATATGTAAGTAATATATCCAAAAACAATTAAGTTTTACATTTTGCTGTAAGAAACTCGTTTTGAATCTTTCCTTTTATTATTTTGTACATGTGTGACCTTTTTGTGTCCTCTTCCCAGTTTGACAAGTACATCTGATTTACTTAATGTGGATATTTATGGTTACAAACAAAAAAAAAAGAAAAAAGATGTGGTGACAATGCAACCTGTGACCAAAGATCATCTTCCAAAACTTTACGAGCCTCCTGCGAACAAAGATCATCTTCCAAAACTTTACGAGCCTAGGAAGTAAGCACAATGATTTGGACATAACAGCATGTTTTAATAAACCAGATGTTTCAGTTATTACTGAGCACTGGTATACCAAAAAAGAACCTTATTATGCACCAATTAACAAAAAATTTCTGCTCGTCTTTCAGTAGGGATATCAAACCTTATGGTGTTGTTGCAAAAGTGCCAATAGTTGGTGCTCAATTCCTTACATGTTGAAAGTGTTACTGAACTTTCTGCGATAAGCTATAGATGGGAAAGCTAATCTCTATCAATTGCTTGTAGAGAGAGATAGTAAATACTCTGGGAAAACGGCTGGGTAATAATGCTGATAATTGTTCACAGTTTAATAAAACCTTATCTAACACAAATCAGTTTTCACTCTTAAGAATGGCGAGTGGCATACACTGATCTAAAATTACTGACATGTAATACAGGGTACCCAGGACTTTGTACTGGGATACTTTCTTTTGGCGATTTATGTAAATGACAAAATACTGGTCCCCAGCAGATGCTACATATATTGCATGCAAGTGTAAAAGTCATGAGCAACTACAAAAACTATGAAACTGTATTACAAATGAAATAATTCAGTATTTCTATGAAAGTCATCTCATTGTCAGCACAAGATAGCAGCAGTAATGGATTTTCACCCCACAAGACAGATTTTGAAATTCAGTTGTGCACTGGAACTGATATTGTCATCAAAGAAAACTACTGATTGGTTACAGTTAAACTTCCTATATTTAACATGTTATTACATGGAAACTAATTACTGTACAAGAACACAACTTGGTAGCATTAATGTCAAGGACATGAGCAAGAGAAATAATGCAGAATCAATTCAATTGAAACACTTTTAATGTTTCCAGAATGAGAAACATCCCCCAGGCTGTGGCTAAGCCATGTCTCCGCTATATCCTTTCTTTCAGTAGTGCTAGTTCTGCAAGGTTCGCAGGAGAGCTTCTGTAAAGTTTGGAAGGTAGGAGACGAGATACTGGCAGAAGTAAAGCTGTGAGTACCGAGCGTGAGTCGTTCTTCGGTAGCTCAGATGGTAGAGCACTTGCCCGCGAAAGGCAAAGGCCCCGAGTTCGAGTCTCGGTCGGGCACACAGTTTTAATCTGCCAGGAAGTTTCACTTTTAATGTGCTGCTACAGTACACCACACCAGTACCATTACTGGTGACGGTGATGGTGGCTGCTATGAAAAGCTTGCGATTTTATTCAAATCTGATGTGGCAAGTTAACAAAACTTTTTATCCATGTGAGTAAAATTATTGTGTAAAATTGATAGCGCAGCTTCTTACAAAAGTCTTTTCAGAGCCCTTCGGAGTCTTTCACTTACATGTAACATATTTACTCCCTAAAAGTATTTGTTGTTCATAATAGGGGTAATTTTACTCTGTTCAGTGAAATGAACTTGCAAAATACTGGAAGTAAAAACAATGTCCATGTAGGCTATACATCCCTGCCTACGATTCAAAATGGAATATCACATTCTGATTGAAAGTCTTTAACAGGTTGCTGCTAGATATCAGGCAGAAAACTGAAAATCCTAAGGTAATAAAAAAATACAAAGTAAAAAAAATATTTTATTAGCTTCTCCTTCTATAAATATAATTAAACATAATGTTTCGACTCACGAATGCAATTGCTAGTTAATGTTAACACTAAGGTTCAAATTAACAGGATTTTAATGTTACCATTATATGAACAGCTGACAGTACTCATTGTAAAATTATGAAATGACTTGTATAAAGTATGAGAGAAAAACAGCACTTAAAAAAAAAAAACCTTTCTAGCTTTCAGGGTTGTTACTTCTTTCCTCTGGGAAGATGAATATAGTTTGTTACTGGAAATGAGGGGAAGATCACTTACACCACCCGTATAGAACAATTATGTGACACATTCATGAGTACTGCTCCAATGTTTGAGATCCAGGTCAGATTTAAGCAACACATTGAAGCAACTCAGAGTCTGGATGCTATATAAGTTACCAGTAGTTTCAAACTATGTGTGAGTATAATGAGAATCCCTGGAGGGAAAATAATGTTCTTTTTGTACAACACTGTTGAGAAAATTTAGAAGACATGAGAAATCTGGGTTCGGATGGTAGATAGCCTTTCTTCCCTCTCTCTGTTTGCGAGTGGAACAGGAAAGAAAATGATTTGTAGTGGTACAAGGTACCCTCCACCAGGTACCATTTGGTTGCTTGTGTAGTATGTATGTACATCAAAATACGGAAGAAAATTGTGACTGCCTACTACATTAAGAAGTAATAGTTGAACTAACCTAAGCTTTGTGATTTACTTCAAATGTTTTGTCCCACTGATACACTCTGACAATCAGTGACTTGCATTTATAGCAGTCTTACAATTTGGAGATGTCAGTAGGCTTACTGCTTGGATCTATTAATATTTCCTCATTGAGCTCTTTTTATCTTAAGATCACATAAACTGGATTTTTGAGAAACTACATACAGGGAGATGTGATTGGCATATAGCTGTTTGTTTACAGAAAAACAGCGATCAAAATTTAAGCATATCGGTAACACACACTGGGCAAGAGCACATATCTGGGCTAGAGCAGTATACTGGATTTCGCCCCCTTCCCCCCCTTTCCCTAGAAACCTTGGCTGGAGTAATAACTATTTGTAGCATAGTCTGAGGTCTACATTAGGTTGAAAAGCGATAATTTCGTCGACAGTTGTGGAACACAGCGAATGAGAAATAACGGTTGCGATAACAGACAGACGTGTGGCTTTGCCTAATATTTGTTTGCGGCGTATTTAAATGCACTTTCCCACATTTAATGCATTTCTCATAATAAAAAAATAAAACTACTGGGTCATCCCCAAAAAACATATATTAGAAAATGAACAATCATCCGACGTGTTTTGATGCATATTACTTACAGATATCGTACACAAACTGGAAAAATGGAATGGGCGTTCCACTACATATTCTTTACCATATTTGATTTGTTTTTCCGCATTTGCTACTGCTGGTATGGGTTCAAAGACAAATTCGTGCTGCAAACGTCTCAGTGGTAGTTAGCCTACATTGGAAAGCTGCAGTTAATGCGTTAAAAACATTTATACACATTGTCCTCAATGCGTAATATGTGTTTTGCCTTTCGACCAATAATTTGTTATCAGTTGTTATCACGTACGACTCTAATATGTAACTTTGACTATGCTGCGGATTTATCATGTCACTATAATCCAGATTATTCGCATTCAAACCCTCTTTCTACATTTAATTATGTTAATGGAAGCTTCATTCAAACAATCTGGATTGATTTGACGTTCCAAAACGACAGCTGATGGCAAGTCTGTATAAACGCTGTGGCCAACGTGTGACGTCACTTACGTCAACAGAGTTGTTTACAGGTCTAGTCACCAGGCAGCGCTGTTACGCTTTCAGCCTTACTGATGACGTCATGAGACGATTCCTCGGGGCCCGCGAGACGCACGTTAATAAACTGTGCTACAGATACATTCAGACCAAAGAGTACTACCCAGTACTGATCACTTTTACCAAAGAATAAGAAAGCACTTTGTTTCCTATATTCTGATTCTAATGTTATCTGGTGGAAACCTGAGATCAAATACAGGCATGAAAAATACTTGGCATCAGAAAATTTATTGAGTAGTTCTTCCACTGATTCAGGGTGATCAGTTTATCTTTCCAAAAAATTATTTAGATGATGGGAATCAAACATGAGCCTGATCCCACCATCCTTTTTAGTTCCAACAACCAATGGGTTGTTGTGTTGGCTAGTACTCCTTTCAATAATCCTCCAATTTTGCATCGTCTGCAACTCTCTCTCCATAACCTGTATTTTACAAATGGGAACTGAATATGGTACTACAAAGAAAGGATGGTGCTCTTTAAGCCTTAACTTGAACGCATAGTTCTTGACTCCACTTGGTTTCTCACTAAATATACCTTCACAGGATCTCAACACTTCTCACCTCTAGTAAGCCTGTCTGCTTCTTTTACT